>NC_089745.1:69814152-69819152 GCF_040412425.1 Macrobrachium rosenbergii
TTGTTTCTGCTCCCGTATGTCACTGGCCGTGATGACTTCGACCTTAATTTCTGAATAGGGATTTTCAGCTTTTTTTTTTTTTTTACAATTCTGTTCATCATCTATTTCTGCTTTTGTTTTGCCTGCTTTATTTTTAGTTTTCTGTAAAAGAAAACTATTGAGATGGCTATTTGTATGTCTGTCCGCACGTGGTTGGTGTGTGAGCAAGGCAGACATCAGTACATATCGGACCACTGGCACAGAATCTCAAAAACTACTGAGGCTAGAGGGCTGCAAATTGGTATGTTGATCATACACCCTCCAATCATCAACCATACTAAATCGCAGCCATCTAGCCTCAGTAGTTTTTATTTTATGTAAGGCTAAAGTTAGCCATGATCGTGCTTCTGGCAACGCTATAGGTGCCAACAACACATGCCAGCACCAGGCGGTGGGGGAAAGTTTCGGGGTGCGCGGCTGAGAGTTTCGTACAGCATTATACGCTGTACAGAAAACTCGGGCGCATTTTTTACTTGTTTTTTATTTTGCCTAGTTTCTTCATGCACATCCATTGGCTCGAAGCTGCATCTTCTCTGGTAATACTACAGTAGAACCATTTAGATAGATATTTAAGGCATATAAAACAAAATCTGTTGTCCATATATTTATTTTCTCGCATCATATTACCAGATCACTAATTAAAATCAGTGCAAAATGAAAGCAACCAAACTGTCCTAAAATAGTTGATGACTTTGTAGTCATACAAAACTGAATTGATGCTTACATTACACATTTAACTGTATGCGATGAACAAAGCTGTTCGGTTCGCTTCAGTGAAATATCAAAGCTCGTGTCAATTTGTAACAGGGATGCCTTTTTCCCCGCATGTTGAAAGGTATTTCGCCTTTCCGAGTGTGAACTGCATGATGTTGTTCCACCTGTCTGTTGTCGGTGTGTCTGCGCATTCATTCATGGAAGGTAAATTTCTGCTCCCGAACGGGCCATTGAGAAGATTCTGGCCAGGTTGCTTTCGCCAAATGAATCTGACAAATCTCTAACGAACGATCCTTCGTGAAGAGCCAAAAAGCTGCCTTGCTTGTCAGAATTTTGTAGAGAAGCATTAATAGTCATCTGGTAATTATGCATTCCTGGACGATTGCTAATTTGTATGCGTACGGTGGAATTGGTACCTCCTGTCATTGAATATATGTCCAGCTTTACATTCCCAGAATATCTGGGGTCATACCTTCCTTGTCCATGGAGAATGTTCTTAGAGGCAAATTCAGCTGTGTTCAGAATACCGTATGAACTTATCGTTGCTCTGGTCGTCAGGTCTGAAAAACTGTTGGCATTGCCTTGTGAGACACCTGTGTAGTTGCCATACGGAATAAGGAGACCATTCGTCAGATTTTTTAGCAGTATTCCCAATGTTGTAGCTTGAAAAATTATGGATTTCTTTCCTTTAGTATAACGCACGTGAGTAAAAAAGGCAGTCCCTGTTGCTGAATCATGCTTACCTTCCATGCCATTCTGGGTTTGGAAGTCAATTGAAGAATAGGTTCCTGTATCCACCTCAGTTTTGAAAATGCCGTAAGTCACGCCCCTTTTAGAATGGAAAGAACCATCCAGTGTAGATGAGTTTCCGATAAATTTATCAAGTACAAGGTAACCGTTGTCTTGTATGTACTGTGGAACTCTTCCGTTAAACACATCATTGGATATAACTGCTAGGTCCTACGGAGAGAGTCGGTATCATTAGTCGAAGATTTTGGTTCATCGGATAAAGGTCAATTCACATTCCGTTTTCTGTCGTCTAGAGAAGTGACATGACGCTAACAGCCGTCCGCAGTCACATCAGTGGCTGCTCACATGACTGAAACGGCCTGTCGCTATGTCGTTAATTTTATTTCCTTTTTTTTTTGCTTGATACACTTGTCATCAAAACTTACCTCGACAAGCGCCACTTTCTCGACCAAAAGCATGACAAAACGCGTGTGAATTGACCTTTAGCAAAACAGTTGTAATACTCTGGTTTAAGAGGAAGGCAGTGTTAAGAAATGGAAAAAAGTTACTTTCTGTTTATCCTTATATTGGTTACTCTATCAGACACAACGATCATAACGCTAAATCTTAAGTTCTGTAATATGGTAGTTTCACTGGAGGGATGCTAGTGGCAGCTGGTTCGCATACTGGATTTAAGGAACTTACTAGTAGGCAATACTAAATGTACTCTTGGAAAGGAAACTAGCCAATGAAATATCGAGCTCCAAAAACCCAACACTCTTGTAAACACAAGGTATTAATGCAATACATATATTTCTTTACATACTTCTAGCCCGTTCGTTTAGGTTCCCTTCCTGATGACTAAAGTAATTAACAAATAACGAGGATTTTTAAACTACATACCTGAGACAGAGAAAGAAGGAAAATTCGGTAGATTGCATTATATATCAGACATCAGGACCTGAACTCTTGCGTCTGAGGAAACTCTTGATGTTTAAAGACAGCCTGTGCACTTACGAGAATTATTTTTTACTTGGCCTGGTTTTTGGAACCCCAGTTACAGCTAGTTCGCCAATTAGATTCACATCGTATCAATAAGTGTCATTGTCTGATTGGAACACTTCAGAATGTGATTTAAAGGAAAGACTTTTAAACCCATACGATTGGGTTTTAATTTTTTTACTAAAAAGATGAATTCATAAGTAATAAGAACGCTAATGGAAATAAAAACCAAAGTTGGTTTCACGTGTCGGGTAGGAGACTGTAATTTGTCAGTCAGCTGATATTTCATTCATTTGGTCAAGCCAGTTTGAAGTTACTATTAACGGAAGAATTCGAAAATTGCTAACATTTTTACTTCTTTTAACCGGTAGTATTTGTTGTCTTTTCAGAAATTTGTAAAACGAAATTAAATTAAGACTTTCGTGGGAATAACAGCTAAACATTACGACTGCAGATGATTGTAAACCCAAGACTGGAACCATGCAATTTTGTTATGAGACGAAATTATTCTTAAAGCTCAGCATTTTTTCATCTAAAAATAGTTTATGATTCATTTCTTCTTGCTGCTCCATCAGTGAAATTTGTAATAGCAAATTGCATGTTTTCCTCGTCTTGCAGTGATTCATAGAAAAGTGAAATGTTGAAAGGAAAATTTCAGCAGCAAATATCCATAATGATAATTAAAAATGATCATGCCTTAAGGTGGACAACTTTTGGGAGAGAGAGAGAGAGAGAGAGAGGGAGAGATTTTATGCGATAAAAAAAGTATTTTCATCAGGATTTTTGTTGAATAACTCGTCTAAGAAATTCTATTACAGTGACTCAGTAAATACTGTTTTGACTATCGGCAATTTCGTTTCAGTTATCAAGCATCAAAGCTATGGTGGCTTTTGTGAGTAAGAATATAATAACATAATCGGCTTCTAAAGAATCACTGATAATGAAAAGAGTAAAAAGGTAGCGACAACATTACCTCTAAGGTTGGTGGGTCTGGGCCTCGGAACAAGCAAGCTTCATTATAAAACGCTGCTGGGTCATCTCTCTGTAATAAGACAAATAAGGTTAATGAGAGAGATGTCTCATTATCTCGTCCAGTATATGCTACTGTTACTCACAGGCCACTGATTTAATCTTAGGAGGTTCGCTTTTACGGTGGTGCTTTTAATGCAAGCTACCCACTTTATCCATTACCTTGCATTTTGCAGCTTAAACAGTGATATTTAATGCTTTCCAGATTTTGTAATAGTAGTTTAACCATTATATATTTATATGTCGTCTTTTTACAGTTAGGATTCTATGCATATATATATACTATATATATACATATATACTATATATATATATATATATATATATATATATATATATATATATATATATATATATATTATATATTATATATATATATATATATATATATATATATATATATATATATATATATATATATATATATATATATATATATATATAATATAGTGTATTCATAAGAACACCCAGTGATCAAAAACAGAAGTTTTGCTATCCGAAATATATGGTTGAAGCCATTTAATAGTGTTTTTGTGGGCTTTTCATCTTCACAGCAGGCTGTTACATTACAGTATCATTATATATATATATATATATATATATATATATATATATATATATATATATATATATATATATATATATATATATATATATATATATATCTTTTAAATAAATGGTTATCCTTTTCCAAGATTTTTCCTGATTGTGAAGCAGATGGTTTTACATAAAAGAAATTTGAATGATAGTGAATTTCTATTTTGCATGTATACAGAGAAAGAATGTGCAATGTCGTTGGGATGTTAAATCTCACATACACTATTATCCTCTTTGCTTACCTCGAATAGTTTTTGTATGTTATCGAAGTTCATGCAGGATCCAGATACTCTCCAAGGATCTGAAATAAGTTAAGATGGAATTACTTCATTTGTTTTCTTTGCAAACATCTGAGTCGTTTTGTGTGGAGTGTCAGTCCATCTGCCACACGAATGACCTTAGCAGTAACTCCAATTTGTGCTTTTCAGCCAGTCTCTTGGCGTTTTTATGCGACTCCGTTAATAGTGTTGTCCTTGACCTAATGAGAATTGATGCAGGTGTCCGGCGAGTCAAGGAAGCTCCTATGATACATACATGGCCTGATAAGTCTGCTTAGGATCAAATTTGCAGTTCAAGGCCAGATTTTATGTTAAAGAACTTTGTTGATAAGAGGTTGCAAGATACCTATCAAGGTGTTTAACTGTTATTTAGTTATGTAGAGTATATTCAGTTCCACATACTGTGTGTTAATATGTATTATCAGTTTTGTATTTGCTCTTTTCATTATTTTTCATATATGAGGCGCTTTCTGCTTTGCAACTCTCGCAAAAGTTTTATATTTTCCATAGTGATAATGTTAAACAATATTAATAATATTCGAATGGTCTGTGTTTAGAAACATAGTAACTTCCAGTCTGAAGATAAGAATTGATAACTGACTGTATTTATAA
>NC_089745.1:69824152-69839152 GCF_040412425.1 Macrobrachium rosenbergii
AAATGGGCTTCTTTGCCCGGGCTACACGTGGCAAGAAAGCAAAATCCACACAATCACCTGTAGATGTGACATTATCGACATTACGACTGGCTGTTGTTATTCCATGTTTAATCTTCATTGGTGGTTAGTAATACCTCCTCTGCAATTCTCTTTGCAGATGCCCTCATGTTAAATAAATATTCCACTCATAATCCACGTTTGCACTGATTACATTACGCTTAGACTTGTAGAAATAATTTTGTGGTTAGCATGTCTTTTCATCATTAATTATTAGTTACACTTCTCATGAAACTTGTTCTGGTTCTCTTCACAAAAGCAGTACAGTGAGATAGCAGAAGTACCGGTTGGTCACAGTTTCACATTTATTTCATATGGTGATTCGTACTCAGACATTATTGCTTTATGGTAGAAACAAAATATAACCTCTGTGACATGGCTCTGTGCCAAGTAAATACATTGGTACAGGTGTACCTCCTAACATGAAAGGTATTTCATATATTTCCCTGGGTGAATCTAATTTATTATGTCACACTGTAAAGCTCTTTTGCTTTTTCATGACTTCAGTAACGAGTGACTCTTGAGCATGTGACTGCCGTACTGTGATAACTACTTGGCTACTAGGAAATAATCAGGTGACCTTATTCACAGTTATCCTGTTGGCTTTTAGCTGAAAGTATCCACCCACTTGCTTATTTGTTTAGCTGACATGATGACGTAAGTGAACAACCTCAAATTTCCTTCATAACTGAAGCTATAAGAAAGTTAGAAGAAACTGCTCTCTCTCTCTCTCTCTCTCTCTCTCTCTCTCTCTCTCTCTCTCTCTCTCTCTCTCTCTTACTTCTTTTTACCAAGAGATATTTAGTATTCGATGTTTTATGTAATGCTTTTATATAACTGACTAATGTAGGACATTTACTGGCTTCGAAAATTACAAAAAAGGACTTGCAAATACTTTTAAAACACTGCCTCGATTTAAGATACTTATTATCATCTGCACAGTATGAATGCAGCAACATTGCTCCTTAATCCGACTTCCTTCTTGATCATTCTATCTTTTTTGTTATAAGTGTTTTATTCTTTATACTTCTTTCGGATTTTATGAACATAACAAAAAACGATCCTTCCCTACATCCTTTTCTTCTAACACCGCAAAACAAGCCACTTTCCATCGTCACTTATTTGTAGAGTAGAAATAAATCTGCCTTTATTTCATGCATAAAAATTAATAATGAAGAAACATCAGTGAAGATACATGACGTACAGTTAACAATGTTGCTTTTAAGGCTGAATTGAGACCAATGGTGCTGGGCAATGTTTTTAAGGATGAATTGAGACCAGTGATATTGGGCAATGTTGCTTTTAAAATAATATAGACTTAATTGAAACCAATGGTAATGGGCAGTGTTGCTTTTAAGACTGAATCGAGACCAATGGTACTGGGCAGTATTGCTTTTAAGACTGAATTGAGACCAATGGTATTGGGCAGTGTTATTTTAAAGACTGAGTTGAGACCAATGGTATTGGGCAATATTACTTTAAAGACTTAATTGAGACCAGTAGTACTGGCCAGTGTTGCTTTTAAGACTAAATTGAGACCAATGGTATACGGCAATGGTGCTTTTCGAACTGAATCAAGACCAGTGGTTTTATTCTACAGAATATGTTTCATTTTTTGCCCATAAACTTAGAACATAACTGGTATAAAACGAACACTATTACAATAAATTAGAATATATACCTCTTTTGTTCACGTTTTAAGGAAGGTAAAGATCTACGGCTAAGCGAGAGACGGAAAAGATGCCAGGCAAGTTTTTATCACTTAAAGCTTTCGATGCATCTCTCCTGAAGCAACCAACAACATATCCTTGCAAAGTAGCTGCCTTTTCAGGACTGATAAGGAACCCATTTGCAGTTGACGACATCAGGCAGTCCTCAGACGGCAGAGTGCCATAAGCATTCAAGGTTCCATTTGTGCCTCCTGTCATGGAAGCGATGTCTGCCGTCTGTGTAAAATCTTCCTCTTCAGCCTTCCCGCTGACATTTATCTCAGTTTTAGAAAAGTATTGCGAGTTATGAAGAATGCCAACTGTATTCACTTCTTCTGTTAGTGTCTTGTGAGACACGAGAGCATTACCTTGCGAGAGTCCCGTGTAGTTTCCGTGGAGAACATATTTACCTGTTGGCAGTTTTACCAGAATCGCTGCTAAGGTCGATGCTTGAAAATTGACAAAGGTATCCCCTTTGTTATAATGTACATGGGTGAAGAACGAAGTTCCAGCTTCGTATTCATAGGAGCCTACTTTACTCCTGACAAAACTGAACTCTAGTGTTGAATGGGTTGTTGTTTTACCGTCCATTTGAAACACTCCAAACAGCAGGGATTCAAGACTCCCTGCATTTCCATTAGACAGGGAAAAGTTCCCTGTTGTATTGCCATTCATCTTGTACTTATTGTCTTGAATGTAATGAGGAGTTTGCCAACATGTATGGCATTGAACATATTCGTTAAGTCCTGAAAAAGAAAAGGAACCAAATCAGTATGATCTTAAATCAGTATACATTTTGGTCACACTGATGATGCATATTTTTCCGGGAAAAAGGAGAGGCAGGTGTGTGTGTCTGTGTCAGTTGCAGTTAAATATTTTCATCCTCAAGACTGAGGGATACGAACACACATATATATACATATATGTATATATATATTTGTATATGTATACATGTATGTAGCGTGTATATATATATAAGGAATATTTACTTGTGATGTGATTTCTGTTCAGCCTGTCAGTGTGTTTGTTGAACTTTATGAGGGATTAAAAGTGTTCCCATTCAGAAAAATTAAACAAACTTAGATTTTATGGAACGAGATCGACAAACGCTAACATAATTATATGTTTTCTATGATGTCTACACCAATAAATTTCAAAACCTTAATCTTAGTATGTATATATATATATATATATATATATATATATATATATATATATATATATATATATATATATATATATATATATATATATATATATATATATATGTATGTATATATGTACTGTATGTAGAATCTACTGGTCAGTTTTTACCAGATACATATGTAATTGTAATAGCCACAATGCCCTCTTAACTTGCCACTACAAAGCCTTAAGATCCAAGTGCAACCTGACAATGGTACCTCGTTCTGATTAGGGGACCCGTGTTCGTTTCCCGCTACCGCACATCAGAATTTCTTCATATTTCTTACACTTGGATCTTAAGGCCTTGTAGTGACAAGCGTATCCAAAAAAATGCGAAGGATTCGAGAAAGTTAAGAGGCCATTGTGGCTATTACAATTACACACACACACACACACATATATGTATATGTGTATACTGTATATATATGTGTGTATACACACATATATGTATGTGTATATGTATATATATATATATATATATATATATATATAATATATATATATATATATATATATATATATATATATATATATATATATATATATATATATATATATATATAAATCCATCATGTGAGTGCATAGTAGAGGTCAATGAAATTGAAATAAAATGAATGTACCGAGCCCTTTCGTGTTAGTTCAGTACCTTATGCAGGTATATATTTTTTTTAAACAATATGAAAGTGCTTGGTACTTTCCTCTTAATAAATCACTATGGCAGAGTACTGGGCTTGCATTCCCAGGGTCAGTGTTTTATCCTCGCCTGCCGCCCGCAATTTGACCCAGCTTTGAATGGGTACCAGCGTCAGCTGTTGCAACGAGAAGGCATGGCGCATCCAACCCTCATCCCTGCATACATGCTGAGAATCGAAATGCTCAGCAAATATACTATATATATATATATATATATATATATATATATATATATATATATATATATATATATATATATATATATATATATTTTGGTGGGGTTATGAGCACATACTTTGACTGCCATTTTGTGCTTTATCTTCAGAGATCATTATGTTTACAGATCTCGAGGCACTTTACCACATTTCCTTGGCACTTTATTAAGGAACTTTCTAGATTTACAGTGATATAAATATAGTTTGTAAACTAAACTGTGGTCCTCTGGGAAATTGAAGTGTTGTTGACTGAATCAGTATTAAATTTTGGTCTATAGTGTTGATTAATTTACGGAGAAATTTGTAGAAATGGAACTTATAGGATTACCAGCATACCAGAAAGTAAGATGTTGACCTGGAAGATAGAAGATACTTATTCAACCTCATGGCTTCGTTAATTCGAGGATCAGCTTGATTCACCCCTTTGTACAATGAAGCATAGAATCTTCAATGCAATCATCATTCTGAAAACTATCGAGCCATGGTCCAATAGTATGGATCATCTCTGGATGAAGCAGCATGGGCAAAAATCTGGCTTATCTTTTGCTCCTATCCTTTCTGATTTATTCTATCTTCTCTCTCTCATTTACCTCGATTACGGAGCCCCTATAAGTTCAAAGCAAGATTTAAAGCGTAGAACCTCTTCACCTTGGGGAGAAACTTGGCAATATATTCTGCCACAGCATATTTTCGTATTATTGGCAATTCTGTGTTACTCTACACCATACTCTAGAATAAGTTTGCTTGTGTTCCACAGACACTTTATAATTATAGTGTTTTTGCTCAGCAATGTAAAATTAGAGGGACTGAGCCCCTGACATATACGACTCTGTTGCATAGGCTTACTTCTTAGGACTCTGAGTGGCTTATCTGCTTTCATTTTTGGTATAGGGTTTCCACTGAAATTGTAACGGAAACGTCATTACGTTACTTGCTTGCCCTCTGAAAGTGTTCCATAGTAAACAGTTTAATTGTTTCTACCTCTTGTTTTCAGGAAATGAACATTGATTTCTCATTTGATGAATTTGTTAGTATCCTTTATTAATGACTAGTTATTTTTGTGACTCCTATTTCTAGTTTATAAAGGAAGTATATATTGTTTTATTCCTTGCGATATATATGCCTCACTTTAGAACCTTGTTTTGTGTTGCTGTATCAGGCGGCAACGCTATTTCGATTTCCCTTTAGTGCTTATTTAAGTCTTCTTTTAGCAAGGTAATGATAGAGTTTTAGTATTGTTATTTATATAGAGTTTTGGTATTGTTGTTTATACGCTGTAGTGTTTGTTTTGATCGACTCAAGAAGAATTACACATTTATCCATGCATGATAAATTTAGATTATTCATAGAGTAGTAACTAAATCCGAGCGCTTTATTCTGATAATCGGTTACGTACCATATGCTCTGATGCTTATTTGTGAGTTGGATATTTAATGTTTCGAAGTAATACACTTTGCTATCCCCTGTGAAGGGGATTGACCGCGTTATCCCCTCATCATTTTGAAAAGATGTTTAAGATGACGCTAGAATTGTTTCACGTGTTTATTTGTTTACAGGAATTGTGAAGTTGCAGGACATCCCATTAATATTTGGAATTACTGGTGTCCAAATGAATCTTTCTATTTTTGATAATGATATGTAGGCTGTGCCACGCTTGTCCAGTTGCAATTATCATAAAATTATTTCTTGAATAATTGCCTTTGTAATAATTGAAAGCGGTATTTCTCACTTAAAGAGGAGATTTTGATATCTTATGGATCCATGCTTATTCAAACCTGTAATAGTAACAACGCTAAGCCTGAGTTGGAAGACCGAGCTAGGGCTCATATTGTCTTAAGTGCTGTAGATTACAATACCGTAAGTGTGGGTAGTCACAGATATCCTTATTTGCTCTCTCTCCCCATTAGACCGAAGTGGAATATTACAAGATTTTTGTAGGTGAGTGTGAATTAAGATATTTGCCCACTAATAAGAAAAGAAAACCATCGTAATGTCTTAATATCCTGACCTACAATATTACCTTCTCCCGGAAGTAAACAAGACTGTGGCAAACTAGCTTCAACAGACCAACCCTGTAGGAGACAACAGTTTAGAAAGTGGTTTGAGCATATAGGGTTGGCAAATAAGGAAAGGAGGGGCGGGTTGGGAGAGCGCAACGACAAGGGTAATACGACCAACTATGACAGAGGAGTTTTCTGAAAAATCCATTGTCTTTCTGTTAACCTCAGCAGTGAATTAGCTGACTGTGATGAAAACTGAAGGGATAATATCTTCTAGGGTTAACTCGCCCTCCACCCCCACCCCCACCCCTCCTCTAAGGGGGAAAGGCTAAAAGAAAGAAGTTCCCACAAAAAGTTTCCTGTTTTTTTTTTATTGCCGTCAGGAATGTTGCCATATAAAACATTCCTTGGCTTACTCTTGTAATCGACAGACTGTATCCATGATACTTGTCAGACAATGCAAAACATGTAGTAAACGTATATAAAAAAGGAAATGAAAACGTAGTGATTGTAATGTTTCCTCTTTTTAACAGTATGAAAATTTAATAATGCTATAAAAGGATGAATCAGTACAAAATGCATTGCTAAAGTGTTTATTGTGCTTTTAAACTTGAAATGTTCTTGTTATGCTGTACTAGCTTCTAGTGTTTGACATTGATTATTATATTCAGTGAAAGATTTTTGGAGCATAGACCAAACCGTTTGTTGCCATTTACTTCATACTGTAACCTGTCGTTGATGTCTCATGATGCTTTAAGGAAGGTAAATATCTACAGCAAGACGAGGAGTCGAAAAGATATACGGCAAATAGTCTTCACTCATGGGATGCGGTGCACCTGTCAAAGAGCAACTATTCACCACACAGTATGATTCTAAAAGTGAATCTTTGCCTGTATTCATGAGTATTCCATTTCCGGATACAGGAATGGTACAGTTATCAGCAAGAACTGTGCTGTTGAAGGTTATGCTCGAATTTGTACCTCCTGTCATGGAAACGACGTCTACAATGTGTGTGAAATTGGTTAGGTCTCCTCCTCCGTTTACAGTGATCTCGTTCGATGAAAAATAGTCTGAGGTATGAAAGATGCCGAGCGAGTTCACCTCTTCATTTATAATCTCGTCAAACAACATAGCATTGCCTTGTGAAAGCCCTGTGTAGTTTCCACTCCTAGCATATGTGCCATTTGGCAATTTCGTTAACATCGCTCCCAAGGTCGATGCCTGAAAACTGACAAATGTGTCCCCAGTGGTATAAAGAACATGGGTGAAAAACGAGGTTCCAGTTTCATATTTTTGTGATCCTACTTTACCCTTGACAAAGAGGAAATCCAGTGTAGAGTAGGCTGGTGTATCCCCGTCCGTGTGGAACACACCGTACTGCATGGTAATATCATCTCCCCCATTTCCATACGAGTAAGAGAAATTCCCCATGGAATTGTAGTTCAGGACGTAATTATTATCCTCGATATACTTTGGCACTTTTTTACTATCTATGTCATTAAACATGTTTGCTAAGTCCTGAAAAAGAAAATACTTAATTATTCCACGATTCACTTAACCAAATAAAATACATTAGTTATATTGCACTCTTACTTAAGTTTTCACTACCTAACTATCCTTCAGTATTTTTTTCTTTGTAATAATGTATTACTAATATGAAATAAAGCACACTACTACTACTACTACTACTACTACTACTACTACTACTACTACTATTTATCCATCTATCTATCCATCGATCTGTCTATAAGTGCGAATGTGTTTGTTTATATACATAAATAAATATATCCCAAATATTTGTATAAACATGTTCACTATATTATATTTACATTTTTCTATCAAAAGTGCGAGACGAACATTTAAAGTTGCATTAGTAAAATTGAAGGATCAAGAAGAGGGGACGTACAAGAATAAGTGGTAAGAAAGGTTAGGGTAAATGAAAGGATGGATCGTATAGTTTTGGGATGTTTGGTCATGTGGAAAGATGGTGGTCGATAGTTTGTTGAAAACAGTGCGTGGTTTGGAGTCGTTTGGAGGGAAGAGGGAAGCAGTCCATAGAAGTTATGGATAGATGACATGGAAGAGGTACTGGAAAGGAAAAGGAAGAGTGCTTGCTGTAAAGAGCTGAATGTCACACTGTTTGTGGAGAGGCTAAAAGCACTGTTGATGGAACCACCCTCTTTTAGGTTCCACAGCTTAATACTAAAAAAAATGCAGTAGTAACGTCAGAATTTCCAACTATTTAACTGTACGACTAAGAAGGTTATAACATAGTTTGGTCCCGGCTGTAATAGAATTTTGGATAAATTAAGTGTTTCGAACCTCACAAAAAAAGGCAAGGCTGTTAGAGTTAAGTGAATGTGTAGTACGACGTTGTGGACCATATAGTCTTGGAAGATTTGACCGCAGAATTATGAAACTTGCAAAGCGTGTACCTTGAACTAACTGGATGACAGTCCAAAAGATTAATGCTAAGATCTGGAATAAGACATTTAATTGAAGTTACGTTTATATCGAGCAATTTAAGATGTGAGTAAGCCGGCAGGATATAAGAATGAAACGATATAGCCAACATGCTGCACTTCGGTGACCCCACCGCACCCAAAACATCCTTGTCTCAATATTTTGTTTAAAAACATCAATTGTGTCACCTGGAATTCAGTTTCTAGTTTACACGTTGTGGAATGCTTGTATTGCCACCTTATCCTAGCCAAGTGAGTTCCAGTTCCTGCCTTTTTCCTTTTGTTTAATACATCCCAACTTTAGATTCTTAAGTGACTTTATATATACTAGCTTCTTTTGTGAATGGCCTGCGTAGGTTATTTGTTGAACTTGGCAACAGTAAGGTGTAAGTTCTATGTTTTTATGGTACCTTGCATTAGGTCTCTTACTCCCCATAACTGTAATCATGCACAGGTGGAGAAATCCCATATAACTATTGCTGAAAAAGCATGCTATTTTCCAGGTATAGCTTTATTTAAGTGAATTCTTCTGTTCTTTGTAAGTGTGTTCAAGCACGTGTTAAAGAATTTCTTTGGTGTTTAGTGCCCGTAAGCTAATTATCTATCAGCCTAGATTTGTTTTGAATGATTAAGTTGTTTATAAGTGTGTTTAGTCGCAAGTTGAGATTTCAGTTGATTCATGCAGAATAAGCAGATTGTATGTAGGCCTAATTTTGCTGTAAATTGTTTATCCTTATTTCAGTTGTGAATAACGCTATTACTTATGATACATTTACATTTGCTAGACTAGATGAGATAGTGTGTTGCATTGCTAGTGGTGTGTAGCATGTAAGTGAAAATTTACTAGTGTGCATTCATATGCAGAAAATTTGTATGTCATACTATTTGGTATATTGTTTGGTTATCGAATAGGATTCGGGTTTCATCTAAGTAGTTATGATTGCTTTTGCTAAGAGAGTTGCTGCATTAATATGATTGCTCCCAGGCGATCCTATGGAAGAACTGCTCATGTCATTTAATTATGCTGAAGCACAGCCATAATTGTGTCCCCTTGGTACGTCTGTGTACGTCAAATCTGATTTCATTTTATTAGTTATATAACTGTTAATGCAGTTTAATATATAACTGTTAATGCAGTGTAAATTAAATAAATATGAATTGCCCTGCAAGAGTGGGATTACAATCAATTGCCCAAGTTTTTCAGTTTTTACAGCTTTTTCTCTTGTTAAAAGATAAAGCTTGACGGATGGCCGTTAAATATTATTGCGATGCATTACATCTCGTATTAGACGCTATTGGAGTAAAGTAATGGGATAGCCATGTAAATATTCATGAAGAAGGAAATTTTTCACGAGTAGTTAAGAAGGTTTGCAGTGAAGAAAAGTAAAAAAAATGTTGGATGTATGCTCATTTCAAGTTGTATTATGGCTTTGATATTGGATGTCAAATAAGGCTGCCAGGTATGATGTATATTTAAGTTTTCAATTTTAGCCAAATGGCACTGTAGATTCACAACTCTAGCGGTAGGTGTGTTGGTGCTAGATTGAGCGTAGGTCATACCGCTGAAATGAAAGCGTGCTTAGAAGTTTTAGTGATAGATGTGAAAACAATCAGAGGAAAGTGCTGCTGGATAGTATGGTGTCTGAGAGGTGAAATTTCATATGTTAAAGTTTGTTCAACAAAGAGAAGTATAAAGCCCAGACTGTAAATTAGTGCTGTCAAAGGCTCTCGGGATTGTATTTATACCATACCAGGTGTAAGGACTCACATTTGTCGAATGTCTCTTCATAGTGCCACTGGGAAGATGGGCTTATGATGTGGACAAGTAGGTCTCATATTTATTGTCAGATATTTAAGAAAAGAAAAGAATATGTAGAGAATATGCCAGGGTACTTGGTATATTTGGCTGTACATAGAGAGGGGGGTAACTTTTATTCGTCCAGGTTAGAATTCATATTACAGTAATATTTAATCGAATCCTTGACCCATAACCCAGCCATCCGCAAATTCAGTTGGAATCCATGTGTAATTTTTTAGATGCCATGTGGACAGATATATATTACAGTCTTTATTCAGTGTAGGAATAATGTTTCGCAAGTGAGTACTCTTGGCCTCTGGCAACATTTCAAGTATAACAAATGGTAAAGATTTGTCCTCAGCATTGACAGGAAAACAACTGATTAACATGAAATATTGCTTTAATATGAAGAATGTCACCATATTTGGAAAAAGTGCTTGAGTGTATGGCGAGAATATATGGATAGATCTTAAAGAAATGAAGAAAATAACTGAAAGGAAGTGTTAAGATGTGCTCTAGCAAAACAAATACCACAAATCAATCACAGAATCATTGTAAGTGTAGATAAGCAAGCCACTGAATAAAGTCTGGAAAGAATGTTTTATTGTGCCCTTGTATTTGAATAGTCCATCCTTAAAGTCAAGCTTGGGCTTGTGTAACAAGCTAGAAATTTTCGTGCTCTTAAAAAGAAGAATAAAGTAAATAGTTTACCGTTAATTGACTGTACAACAAATGAATATGGTCGACTGTACAATTATAACGGGGCTGGTTTTGCACCAGTTGTTGTGTAGAGACTATGTTGATATGATGGATATTGAAGAGTTGGTCGAGGAGATATAGTTAAACTCTCACGCACAAAGATCTTGGAAAACTCACTGAAGTCACACAAAGAGGTACAAGACGAACAAGACTAATGAGAGTATGTTGAACCACCAGTTTGGAACTGTGTTCCAAATTGCACAGCAATTGAGGCAAAAAATTACTTCATGTAACTCATCAGTGAATTATGGCTCATCTATCAACGGAGATTGTTAACATTACATGAACCCTGAATGAGTTACTCCAGTAAATGACAGATTAAAAACTGAATGGTACAGAAACCGCTGTTAGTAGCTTTTAGAAACTACAATAACGTTCAGCTACCTACTACTACGCAAAATTTGGTGAAATTGAAAATCTTGCATGAGATAATAAAAGCTACTCTTGCAGTAAGTATATATATATATATATATATATATATATATATATATATATATATATATATATATATATATATATATATATATATATATGTGTGTGTGTGTGTGTGTGTATGTACATATAGGTAAGATTAGGAATACAAGCAAGAAATTGAAATATCCTGTGCATTAGACTGCATTAGAGGGAGCAAAAAGACTTTATCAAAACAGAAAAAAACCTTACAACTCAAAAAATTTGCTTGTACTACCATATATAATAATAATGTGAAAGATATTCCCCATCTTCTCAAGAATTTTGGAGTTAATGTCGCATTTAAGAACAATACAACAGTGAAACATATAAAGAACTCTCCCGACAATACTAAAGGGTGTGCACATAAAGTTCCATGTAAATCTTGTAACAACTTTTATATTGGTCAAACTGGTAAAACACTGGAAGAGTGAATAGAACCATAAAAGATGTGTAGGATATTCACAGGTGAACAGTGGAATTTTTGTACATGTCAGTGAGAAAATCATGCAATCAACTGGGTAAAAAGACAGCATATTCTAATAATGCACGGCAAAGGAATATAATTGTATCTGGTTTTTTAACAGAAAGTTGTGGTCATAATATGAATGTCAATCAAGGGACGCATAAACTTGAGACTGTATTTCAAAAGGAATTTGTAAAATTTTTAAATTTTAAGGAAAGCAGTAGATATGTATGGAAAAAGGATTATCCTATTTGTAAACATAGTACGAGGTCACTAGCAGTAATGAGTTTTTTTGCCCCTCCCCCTGAACAACTGTCAGGTGTGGATTTGTAGTCTCCAACGGTCAGTATGCTTGTCGGCACTGTCCCTTGAGTATGTATTGTGATTCCTACCACTAGGACCAATGAGTTTTGTCACCACTCCCCATTTGACACTTGTCAGGTGTGGATTCGTATGCTCAGACGGTTGTGTACGTTCGTCCGTAATGTCTCTGCAGTATTTATATTGTGATTTCCACCATTATATATCAATCCTTCGTCAAAGGCTTGGAAATAATGCTGAAACCGAACAAGACTTACACCCATCTCTCATTTTATCACCGGTGGTGGTGTGTGATATTCAGTAATTCAGTATATATATATATATATATATATATATATATATATATATATATATATATATATATATATATATATATATATATATATATATATATATATATACAATGTGTATATATATATATATATATATATATATATATATAAAATTTATATACATATACATATGAAACAGAGGTTGGTTCAGTACTGAGATTTGTGTTTAGGAATGTATGCTTATCACCATAAGCACGTTTGCGCCGCGGCCATCCTTAGGGTATTGTCACTGGGATAGTAACCTCTCCTGAAAAATTCTACATGAGAATTGAAAAGGCAACAGATAGCGGGGCAATCCCTTTTATTTTAGGAAAAGGCATAAAAGCTAAAAGTGCAAAGTAAGGAACACTCTCTGTGCGCCATTCATCACCCGATCAGCAAAATTAAGTAATAAAGGGTCTTGTATATGCCTCGCTGGGTGACCAACAAGATGGGCCAGACCCTGTCGGCACATAATCCCCATGGACATCATTGGGGTAGCCACTGGGTCAGAAGAATCATCCTCCAGAGACTTTCTGTATATACATACATACAAGCATACACACACACACACACACACACACACACACATATATATATATATATATATATATATATATATATATATATATATATATATATATATATATATATATATATATATATATATATTCTCCTTTGATCTCACCAGTCAACATTCCGAAATTTAGTCGAGTACACACACACACACTATATATATATATATATATATATATATATATATATATATATATATATATATATATATATATATACTGTATATATATGTGTGAGTGTGTGTGTGTGAACTTGTCTGAAAATCGCAATATTGACCGGTCAGATCAAAGGGGATCTTGCATGGAGTATTTTCTTACTGTTTTTGGAGCTCTCTGTCTTTACTCTTTGATGGAAGTAAACCGAAAACTTTGAATAGGTTCAACATTTAACTTGTTTATCGATCTGTATTATTCTAAAAATTGCTATGGAGAGCTTCTAGGGTATTAGCAACCATTGGTTCCGTAACGCCTTGTACACGTCTGACTGACCTATCATTCTCATACAGTATTAGTTGCACTGATTCAGTAATCATTTTATTAAATCAATTCCTCAATATTCGCCCCGGTTTGGAACTCCCTAGCTCATCTACGTTTCGTTGGTACTGTGACCTGCCTGTGTTTGAGAGTTAGTTTTGTATGGACTCATGAATGGAAAACTGTCAACAGTTTTCGTTTGTTTATCACTGAAGTTATGGTCACATTGGGAATTGTTATAATTAACTCACGGAAATAAATCATGTAACTAATCAACCGAGGATAATTTCGGTAGCGACGACCTTTTAGATTACAACTATTAGAAGAATAATTTTATCAGCAGGTAATTTATTTCTAAGAAAAAGAAAGAAATAAATTGACAATATTACCTGTAGAGTGGGTGCACTTATTCCACGTCGTATCGCTGCTTCTCTCCTGAAATCCCTGGTTCGATTTTCCTGAGAAAGACAAGGAATTAAATTAATAATGTTTCTAATAGAAGTAAAGTTTTGTAATATATTTTCGAGTGTTAGTAACCTGGAATTGTGCCATATGCTTAGAGATTCATTATGTGATTTTGTTCATTGTAAAATACAAGTTGATCACAATACCAGAGAAACAAATAAAAAATCGAACTCTTTGGTAACATAATAAGCGATGGATGAACATCATGCTTCAGTGTTCTCAAGTATTCATTACAAATTTACCTGTAGTAATTGCCGTAGTCCATCGAAATTCCAACTGCCCATGAACCCTGAAAGCATAAAACATATTTGAATGTGATACGGTCGAAACATCTGAACCATCTATATGTCAGTGCTGATGTGCTCGCTCTCATTTAAGAAGTTATTTTTGACAGTCGTTTAGGTCAGTCTTGTAATATTTCAGACCATCAGCCGATTATGTTTATTTCTTGACAACCATATCTAATTATTGTAGCATGGCAGTTTTAGCCACTACCTGCTTGACAGTACCAAGATGTTCAAGGAATTCATGAGTAACTCATTGCAACATCATATTACTGTTTTGACGTAATTTTTGAGCCATTGCAGCTATGCAGTACAGTATTACCAAAACGAATTTATTTTCCTTTAACCAAGAAATTATAAATATTTTAGTCGGGCTGGAGACGTAGTTAGCGTGAACCACATTAAACATTATGATGACCTATTGTGTCAAGTATTAATGGGGAAACGATATTCTGTGACATTACGAATAGCGAAGTTGTTTTGCAATGGCTGAGTTTTAGGAATTCTGTTCTATGCAATATCTGGCGTCACAGGTAGTCCCTTCGGTTGTCTTGTCATGTTCAGTAAAATTCAGATCTTGAAAGAAATAAAGTGATATAACTTGAACCGTTGTCTAATAAAGAGTAATTCACAAAGTTCATCATGCTGCAATAAAAGTTGATCTTTTCCTTACAATTCAATTTGCACATTCTGTACTATTAGTTCCATATGAACGAAAAATACACTAAGTTATCCAACAATATTTATCAGTCTGGTGATTTGAACTAGAGTGTTCA
>NC_089745.1:69841652-69919152 GCF_040412425.1 Macrobrachium rosenbergii
TCTTTGTGGTTGAAAAATTTTCAAGTCTTAAGATGACCCCGTTCTTTGAAAAAGAGGATCTGAATATACTTCAGAATGTAGGCAAACGTGAAGGTTTAATCATTTGCAAACCTGATAAGGTAAAGGTGTTGTACTGCAGGACTACACTGATAAGGTTATTCACATCCTCGTAGACAACACCAGATTTCAGTCTCTCGGTGAACCAAATTTTTTAGAAATTTATAAAAGGGATGATAAAATCAACAGGTTTTTAAGAAAATCGAAAAATGAGGGCATTTTAGATGAAACCACTTATAAAAACTACTTGTAACAGGCTCTTCACTTAGTATTTTACATGGTCTCCCTAAAATAGACAAGGAAGGGGTTCCCATTAGACCTATTACGGGAGCATATAATAGCCCAGCATATTCAATATCTAAATATTTAGTTACTTTACTTAACGAATTTGCTTATAACCAGTTCTCACTGAAAAATGGATACGAGCTCCATGCACAAATAGTTCTACAGGATGGTGATCTGCATGTGACTAGTTATGCTATGGAATCACTTTTTACAAATGTCCTTTAACTGAAACCATTAACATTATTTTAGATAAGATTTTTTGGAAAAACGTGTAATTTTTCGTGGCTTTAGTAGAAAACTCTTTTAAGACGCTTCTTGAGCTTGCTGTGCGAGACTCTACGTTTATTTTTAACGATCAACTCTTCTCGCAGGTCGATGGAGTTGCTATGGGTTCCCCATTGGGAGTTTGGACCTGTCTTTGCTAACATATTTATGTCTTCTTTAAAAGAAATTTTTTTAGCCAACTGCCCAGATGTGTGTAAACCCGCATATTACAGACGGTATGCCGATGACACTTTTGTGTTATTCAAACAACCGTGGCAAAATGAGATGCTCCTAGATCATACCAATAAACAACACCAAAGTATAAAATTTACTATGGAAAATGAAAGTAACAACTCTTTGCCTTTCTTAGACATTTGAGTCAGTAGAGACAATGGTGAATTACCACGTCGGTACATAGAAAAAAAATCTGTACGCAGGAGTCGCCAATAATTTTTATAGTTCATGTTTTAACAATTTTAAATTGAACTCCATTTACACTATAGTTTACAGCGCTATTCGTTACTCTTCGAACTGGTCTCTTTTTCACAACGAGATAGAGTTTTTAGTAAGGTTTTTAACAGAACTCTTATCCAGGAAATATGGTTTATAAAATTATTAACAGGCTGCTTTTATAAAATTTTTAAGCCGACTCCCTCTTACAATGTCTAAAGGAAAAAAAAACGATTCTCTACCATCCCTTTTATCTTAGGTAATAAGTTTATAACTAAACTGAAACACAATTGTGCAAGAATTTGACTGCCTTAATATGCATCTTATCTCTGTCAATCCTCTTAAGATTTGCACATTTTTCAACCACAAAGACAAACTGCCGACCTTCATGATATCCAACATTATTTACAAATTTAAGCGCCGGGGACGTCCCGGTATTATGTTGGTTCTTTGCGAAGGTTGTTGCAGGCGAGATATTGCAGGCACATGGGATATGCTGTAGTTTCAGATCGGGGCAGAGAATTAGCAAACCTGAATTCTCTAACATTAGCAACCATGCTGCCACATGCAAGATTGAAGTTGATAAGAAACACTTTTTTATTATTGGTGGCACAAGCCACAGTAACTACCTCACCACCCTTGAGTCTTTATGCATTAAACGGCTGGTTCTGTCTTCAAACTCCAACGTGTCTGCTGCTCCTCTATTATATCTGGCATAACTGAAGTCTTGGGTAGGTTTTCTGTCCTGGTCATTCGTTCTTCATCCTCCTCCTCCACTCTAACAGGTTGTTAAGTACTGGGTCTATTTCTCACTATACACAATTCTTGTGGTTCTTTTTAAGTAAAGTTAACACTTAAGTTTTATTTTAGTTTTTTATAATTAGCAATTTGATGTTTATAGTAATTTTATTGTGATTTGTAATATTTTAATGAGTTTGTGTTAATTTTACAGATTGAAGATCAACTGAGATAATGTGCAAGCATTTCTTGATTAAACCATGGCTTTTATCAGGTGGAAAAATGAGAATAAACCCAGAAAACTGGAGGAAAGGGTGACGTAAAAACGAAGACTTCATTTGTTTTGTCTGTGCTTGTATGTCTGCTACGGGGTAGGGGTTTGATTTTCAGTTATAAAACTTTCCTTGGCGACATCTAGGCCGTGTGCAAAATTTTGACTGGGCCTGTCAATTGGTTTGGATTTCTATAGTGGACAAACAAATATACAAACATTCTGTTTTATATATTTATATATATATATACATTATATATATATATATATATATATATATATATATATATATATATATATAAATATATATGTTACATACACATACACACAGTATATACTCTCAGCATCCTAATTGGTGTGGATGTCATCCTGTTCTTCAAAACAATTTCAGGTTTTAACGGTAGAAGTACAAGATGTGCCCTAGGGGACAGAAAAATTCTCTATAGTGGTAACGCCTCAGGAAAGTTTCTCCGACTGAATACGGGAAATAAAAGTCTTATGTTTATTATATTCAAAGATCTATTCTCGTTTCTTTGCCCATCAGCACCTTCCCCAAGTGATTAAATTTCCATGATTCTAGAATTTTTTTTTCTTATAATAACAACGATTATCACGAAAACTGGAAAAAGTATGAGTAACCTATCGCGTAATTTAGTAGCCCCTAGTGAGCTTGCCAAAGAATTAGAAAGGCAAAGCATGATTCTCCTCAGAAATCTTTTGTTTGCCAATAAAATGAAATAAAAGATGCTTTCCCGTATATGTATATATATATATATATATATATATATATATATATATATATATATATATATATATATATATATTATATATATATATATATATATATATATATATATAAATTATATATATATATATATATATATATATATATATATATATATATATATATATATATATATATACTGTATATATATATATATATATATATATATATATATATATATATATATATATATATATATATATATATATATATATATATATATATATATATATATATATATATATATATATATATATATATATATATATACTGTATATATATATATATATATATATATATATATATATATATATATATATATATATATATATATATATATATATATATAGTGTATGCAGTATATACTACGATGATGGAGCAGAAGCCTAATATACGGATGGAAAGGCACACGGACAATCAAAAGCATAAAAGCATTTATTGCGGCCGACTGCGTTTCGCAATAATCCATTGCATTTTCAAGGCTGCAATGGCATATATAATATTGTTTAATAAAAAGGAACGTCACTACATAAAATTATAAAGATAAAAACACATTTCTTAAAATACTCTATAAAACAAACCTACCCAGTATGTGTCTAAAAAGTGACTAAACATAAAAAAAATAAAACTGGTAGGAAGTAAAAAGAACAGCAGAACAATTACATTATAAACAGAAGTGTGGAAGACATCTGGGTATTTAACGAGGGAACGAGTGCTTTTATGAAAATTGACTCCAAATTCATAAGCTCGCCCTCGTGTTAGGCTGAGGGTTTTATTTCCAAGTTTTTCTAATCAATCTGCATTTTTCAGATTGCAGAGTGATTTCTTATATTTGATAATTCAGGCCTGGACAATCTGCATCCTGTCCTATAACTGACGCCCTGATGACAGACGCGGACTGTCAGTAGCCGTCTCGTACATCCAACGTAGGTCCCCAACTCGCAGTTGGGACAAGTATATTTATAAATGACGTTAGATGATAAAGATGGACACAGTCTATCTTCAGATCTGAAAAGAGACCCAGGCGTTAGAGGGTTTTTCGGAATAAGCTTAATATTTACAAAAGGAAATTCTTTGCTAATGACCTTTGCAACTTTTTTTGCGGAAATCGTCAGTGAAAAGGAAGGGAAATTTAGCTTAGATTTCTAGTTTGGGAACATTATAAATGACTTGTGGCTCATTAAAATTCACAACCAACTTTCTCAAAATTTTGTAAAAATTTTTCAAAGCAAAAAAATAAAAAACCTGTCAGGAACTTCATATATATGTATATATATATATATATATATATATATATATATATATATATATATATATATATATATATATATATACACATATATATATATATATATATATATATATATATATATATATATATATATATATATATATATATATATATATAATGTGTGTGTGTGTGTGTATATGCGTCTTTAGATATTCGTCTCTCCAGCCCATCTAGGAAGTCAAATTTCATGGCGGCTGGAGGAGACCCCTGCTAGGGGGTACAAAATTAAGTATACTTTAGTTTAACCAGACCACTGAGCTGATTAACAGCTCTCCTAGGGCTGGCCCGAAGGATTAGACTTATTTTACGTGGCTAAGAACCAATTGGTTACCTAGCAACGGGACCTACAGCTTATTGTGGAATCCGAACCACATTACAACGAGAAATGAATTTCTGTCACCAGAAATAAATTTCTCTAATTCTTCATTGGCCGGTCGGAGATTCGAACTCGCGGCCAGCAGAATGCTAGCTGAGAACGGAACCCACTCTCCCAACGAGGAACTGCTAGGGGGTACAGAATGTAGGCTCCCTACCCCAATATTGTATGATACCCCAATATCGTACGATATTGGGGAACAGAAAGCCGTTAGGGCACAAGGACAGGTCATGATAGTAAATGGGCTGCTAGTCTGACCCTTAGTTAGTCTTAACTGTGAGACCTATTTTCCTATGACCTTTGTGCTGGCCTGTAACTTGCTTCTTTCAGGTGTACCACTGCCCTGTGCAGGCTGCGAGAATCAAGGGGGCGATGCCGTGACCTGACTTGCTCTCACTCCCTTCCCTGGCACCAAAGTGCAAGGTCGCTTCACTCTTAACCACACTAACTCTGGTGCTTTTTATCCTACCCCCCTGGCCACGTGTCGGAACTTCTAAAAGAGCGGCCTGAATCCATCTTCTGCAAGCGAGCTCCACGCACATATGCAATAAGGTACGTCCTAAAGTCGCAAGTAACTCCAGTGTTCTTTTCCTTTTCCTGAATTTCTCTCAGTTCTCAGTCTCCAAATTTTCATTCTCCTTAACAAAGTCCCTTTATTTCCCCCATCCTAGCAAGCACATTTTCCCCTCATGGCTTTGTCCAGGCGTGAATTAAGTTTGTCCTATGATAAAAATTAGAGCATTCCCACCATAGTGTTACCATGTGCTAATTAAACCTAATTAATAATTCCCTCCATTGTGAATAATTAGTTTCATGTGAGAGAAAGTCTTTGTGTAAATGAATGCTGGCCTGGAATTTTTTCCAGAATCCTGTTGTCTGGCTCTTTGTGTTCTGCCCCTACCCTTGTGAAACAATTGCATTACAAGACTCAATTCCATCTTGCCATGTGCAAGGACTTCTGCAATCGACAATCCTCAAGGGCCTTGTGTTAGAACCCCTTAAGCATTAATGTTGTGCTAATGAAAAATAATTTTATCAGCCAGTCTCACTTGAAGTGTTTTGTCGTGTCCAATTCTTTGTAGGGCTGTAGCCTATTTAGATTTCTTTATTTGTTATGTGTAGTTATACAGTTTTACGGCACATTGCAGGTGCCTTGATTACTGAACTGCCAGCCTGTCCATATTAATTCTAGTGCAAATCTGCAAATAAATTAATTTGATATAACCGACTGGTTTGAAAGGCGACCTCCCCATTTTCTTTGAATAGATGTAATATCAAAGTAAGTCATACTATTAAATACATTTATTGCTTATGTTCTGAGATCTAGGTGTTGGACCCATAGGCAAAATTTCATTCAAAATTCAGTTTAACTCTCCCAACATAACAATATATGTATATATTAAGTGGGAAACCACTTACAAAGCAAACCCAAATCTCCAAACTGCCTTGCAACCCAAAATAACATAATTTCGTGCTGATACCTAATTGAGGACGGGCGTGAGAAACTCCGCCCCTATGTAGATCTCTCTCCATGCTCCCCTTTTTGGTGCATCTGTTTATCTTTTCTAAAGACCTGGTGACTGCTTGAATTGCCTCTTTTCAGATAAAAGGCGAATGGAGACGAAGCCTGCCGAAAATCCGCCAGAAAGGTTGAGTTCCCCATAAAAACTGGCGAACATGGGTTGCCAGAAGTCACCAGGATTTAGGGAAGATCCCAACGTAGAAAACGAGGTGACTGAACTGCCATCTTGCGATCCCAGTGACCTCTGGGAGGAGCAGGAAAATAAGCCCCCGGGGTCATATAAGGCGAGAAAATGCGGTTGTTGCATGACCTGAATATTTCAGATCACCTACGGGCCAAACAAGGGAAAGGCCCGTGCCAACAAGAATTGTTGGCCTCAACAACAACAAGGTTGTTGCTCTCAGAAGCGCCCTGTTAGCAGACCGACACGCTACCCCTTGCATGCTCCTTATTGAGCTGACCACTCCACGTGGTCACCTTTCGACCACCCAGTCGCATTACCTGTGCATTTTCCCATTAAACGCATCCCTCCAGAATTGGTGAAATTATAAGGTAACGTCCTGACTAGAGGTTTTTTTCAACAGTCATGTATCTTTAATCTTCTAATGCACTCATTTTCTTTTCTGAAGTGCGAGTTATCACACAGACCTGACCCATTTAGCTCAGTGTGAATTTTAATGCAAGCATATCGTACCAGAATCGAGTTATCTTGGCACCCTCCGTGCACCCTCGATTCGCCCGAGATCGTTACAATTATCCCTGTGTAACCGCTGGCATTATCAAATTGCAGACGGTACATCGGCTGTGGAAACATCGACTTGGCTTGTCCTTCTTGCAGTGGAAAGTCCACCGCAATCAATTCTTTAGTATGCCTTTTAAGAGGATTAGTCATAGACTGTTTAATTTTTTAGCAGTGATAGCATAACTAACCAAGTGGCAGCCCCTGTTGTATCTGCCTGTCATTCCCCAGTCGTCCGACTGACGTGTTTAACTGTAAATATATTCCATTTTAAGTAAACCTAATTGTTTATCTGCAACAGTCCCTTGTTGAAGTACGGCCCTCAGCCCAACTATCTTTTCTATTAAGGTTCCTGCCTGACTTAGCAATTGCAGTCAGAATTTCAAGGTTTATTAGTAAGCCCCCTGTTCACGAGCTAGACCCCAGATTGGACCCCTGAACAAGGAATACAGTGAGTAGGCCAGGTAAGAACTTTAAAAATATATATTATATACATATATATATATATATATATATATATATATATATATATATATATTTTGTGTATATATATATATATATATACTCGTATATATAATATATATATGTGTGTGTGTGGGTGCGGGTGTGTTTGTTTGTGTTGAGAAATATTCTGGGATTATGTTTATTCACGATTTGCAGCAGCCGAAGTTTTCTTTTCATTTGCAGTGGCGATATAAAGAATATTTTTCCCCCTTTCACTTGTGGTGCAATGCAGTTGTGCAAAGTCATTAGAGGCGCAAATAAGCCTTTTTTTCGTTTTTGCCTTTTATGTTGTCGGCAAGAGTGTCATTATCATTGTTCAGACACTTGGTCTTTTCTCTTCCCATCGTAGCAAGGAAGTGAGAAAACAGTCTGCGAGTTCACTCGGTAATACTTTTTTATGCATGTATATTACTGAAGCCGGTGTGAAATGCGTGTTCCGTGATTCTTCAATTCTTCGGACTTTTCTTGATATTGATTATGTTAAGAATGTATTTGTTTTCATATTATTTGAATTGCCAGCTCACCTGCATATGATTAGATAACATTCTGTATTTCGGAATGTTTCAGAATACTAATCTTAATTCTTCAAACGCGGTTTTTTTTTATAATTTTTTTTCTATTTTTTGTTGTTACGTAAAATGGTGATCTATAAAAAGGGATGAAAATGTAAAGGTAAAAAATCTGCTTACTACTTTTAAAGATTTTAAAGAAGTAAACACGACTGACAAATTCATGCGTACGTTTATTTTGAACAAAGTATCAGTAACTGTTTTCCAAATCAGTATGCTACAGGTATCAATGCTTATTTGGTCATTGTGGAGGGCTCTTTGGAACCAGGATGGTGATATTTTTTTTAAATAGATGAAGCTGTTAAGCTTCTTCACGAAGTTATGAAGTTTTTAACTTTTGCAGCTCTCAAGATTTTTGTTAAATGAATATGTGGTTATCATGATATGGCAGGAAGATGGATCACGTGATAGGTCTATAATAACCTAACGTATCAACTGCAGAGTCCATCAGTACAGAAATTATATATATATATATATATATATATATATATATATATATATATATATATATATATATATATATACACGTGAATCACATGAATGGTTACAACAAGTTGCAGTCTGCTAGGTTTACAAACAGAGGTTTTAAGAGCATTAACTATATTTCTAATATTTTAAAACATGAAAATAATGTACAAAAAAATTTACCTTCCTCCGGTTATTAAGAAAAGGATTTCTAAGTTTTATAATGTCAGACATTGTTTGTTGGTAGATACACACGTCCATCCCCAAGTAGTGTCTTCAAAAAATAAAATTACTTTACTATTCTTCTATGTTTTTAGCCTTTCGAGTAGCCAAGCATTTGCTTCGTTTCTTTCTCTTATGTTTTCAAGGCACAGCTTCAGATTTGTACCTTATTTGTGTCATCATCACCAGTTATTTGAAAACGGTCCCCCTCAAAACAAGAAGAAAACCACTTAAGCATCCACATTATTTTCGTGTTCGAAAACACGAAAAACTTGAACAAAAACAGTACTCCGCTGATTCTGGTAGTTGTAACGTCAGTTAATGAGCAATCAGTCAAGCATTATGGATGGAAGGTCCAACGGACTTAATGAATACAGACTCTTCCCATTTAGCAGAGTAAGATTTTATACTGTCTTGAATACTTTGTCTTCTTTTTTTATTTTCTTGCGTAAGTTTTGCTCAAAAACCCTCTTATTTTTCCCATTCCTTTTAGCTTGTCTCCCATTCCTACTGAGGAACCTTAATAGTGATTTGGTCGTTTGGTGGCTTCCAACTAATGGGGTATCATTTGGTCTGGAGAAAAAATGTACAACGAAGTTTGCATTAGTGGAAGATTCATTATGGACGTGTTTCAGCTGTCACAGTGTAGTTTGAGACCACCTTTCAGAAAACAACTGCCAAGAAACAAGAGAAGAACGAGAGCATTACTTGTTTTCTCGGCTTTCAGATCAGCTTGATTGTCTTTTTGTCGAGCTGTGAATTTATGGACATAATTCTAATCACCCGTCCGGGCAGCTTCAGATGGCGAAACGCTGGAGCAACGTTATTTATGAGTTTATTGGTTCAGTGCACATTCCTAATCAAACAATCTGAGGACGCCTAAGACAAAGCTTGGTTATTCACTTTAAGAAAAACTGAGGAGTTACCAAAGATATATATTTTGATGAAGAAGATATTAAGTACATTTTGTGCGATCCTGCGATCTGTCAGTCACTTTCAAAACATAATACAATGATCTCAGATTAGAACGTGGGCACCTTCTTATGAAACAGCAATTCCACTAAAAAATAATTTAATAGAATGGATTCAGACTGAAAATAGGCAATCAAAGTTTTGAGGTTCTGAAATAAGTTTTTTTTTTTTAATAAACCTTAATTTGCTCTTCATTAAGAATATGTTAAATTGTAACGCAAAACTTTTGTATTAAATAATTATCTAGATGTGTTTGTCTTTTCGTCAAGTGAGCGAGAGTAGGAGAGAGACCTTTATAGTAACAGAGGTCTCTTAAGAAAGAAAAGTTCTAACAAAAGAATGAGAGGGACTTCGTATGTAAATTTTTTTTGCATCTTTCTTTGCATAATTTTATTTTATTGTTGTTGTAGTATATTATGTCTACGAACTCTCCGAAGATAATAAATGGCTTGTCTTTTGTGTTACTCTGTTTATGTTATGGTCATCATAAACAGAGCCTTTTATAGAGGTGATATATAATCATATATTATATATATATATATATATATTTATATATATATATATATATATATATATATATATTATATATATTATATATATATATACATATATATGTGTGTGTTTGTGAGGATACATACATATATACTGCACATAGTGAGTTTTAAGCCCATGCTTGATATCTTGTTATGTAAAGAATATGAGAGAGAAACGTCATAATCATTTTCTATTTCTAATTCGGCAGTAGCAAACTTTATACTGCCTCGTGTCCTTGCTACAATTTTATGGTCTTTGATCAGACAAATGGGACGGTCGTATTAATAAGAAATCATGACCATTTCTTTGGTATCTGCCGATGAGAAATGTCGCTGAGGAAGATAAATGGCTGATGTATGTTGATTGGATGGCACGATTTCTCCGGATAGTGCCTCTTAACATTTGATTATCGACGAAGTTGGGAGCTGAAGGAGCAGAAAGGATGAATTCCTGGAATAGACCCCAATTACCTAATACACTGGTCCACGGCAAGTTCTTTGGTTTCTGATTTCACAAAACAGGACAAGGGGTGCCTTTCGCTGCCCTTGGCGTTATTGTACTCGAACCTTTCAAATAAATACATCAAGGTTTTTTTTTAATAAATCTAACGTTTTTACATGAAGTTTTTACATGCATACATAAACAAAAATAGAAGTTTTGATTTATATGAATCAGAAAGATCGAGAAGAAAAAAAAAGAGATGACAGAGATATGAAAAAATTTAATATATTCTGCCACAAGTATGGCCAGTGATATTTATATTTTCATATGTTAAGCAAGTTGAATTCAAATCATTGATTTTCTTTAAGGGGTTTCATTCTTGTTCTCTGATTTGTTTTATGCAAATGGTTTTGAGGTAAACAGCCTGATGTCCATATGTAGCCCAGATATGATAAAAGCAACAAATGAAGGAAAGAAGAAAAAATAACACTTCGAAGGAGAGGAGCTTTAAAAAAATAATAAAAATACGAAAAGCGACTGATACTGCGTCCAGTTGATCTTGTTATTTTTCCTATTAAGGGCACAGAGAATGCAACAGCTCATGAATCGTCAGTATCCTGTAAATTTTACGTTTTTACAAGTGTAGCTTTCATTGTAATTCATTTTAGTTTTCTGTAAAAGGAAATTATTGAGAGGGCTATTTGTCTGTCCGTCCACTCCTTTCCTGTCCGCCCTCAGATCTTAAAAACTATTCAGGCTAGAGGGCTGCAAATTGGTGTGTTGATCATCCACCCTGCAATCATCAAACATACCAAATTGCAGCCCTCTAGCCTCAGTAGTTTTTATTTTAAGTTTAAGTTAACCATGATCGTACGTCTGGCACCGCTATAGGTGCCAACAACACAGGTCACCACCAGGCCATGGCTGTACAGAAAACTCGATTGCGCCGAAGAAATTTCGGTGCAGTTTTTACTTGATAGTTTTCTGTAAAAGAAAACTATTGTGCCGGCTTTGTCTGTCCGTCCGCACTTTATTCTGTCCGCACTTTTTTCTGTCGTCACTTTTTCTGTCCGCCCTCAGATCTTAAAAACTACTGAGGCTAGAGGACTGCAATTTGGTATGTTGATCATCCACCCTCCAATCATCAAACATACGAAATTGCAGCCCTCTAGCCTCGATAGTTTTTATTTTATTTAAAGGTTAAATGTAGCCATAGTCGTGCTTCTGGCAACAATATAGGATAGGCCACCACCGGGCCGTGGTTAAAGTTTCATGGGCCGCGGCTTATATAGCATGATACCGAGACCACCGAAGGATAGATCTATTTTCGGTGGCCTTGATTATACGCTGTACAGAAAACTTGATTGCGCTGAAGAAACTTAGGCGTATTTTTTACTTATTTGTTTTTGAGTTTACAATGATCCGAACGCTAATTGTTTACCTGAGATTCCACAAGCTAGATGAATAACATTCCGATTTATCTGTTTCTTAATCAATGACTTCTCACACAATTTTTACGTAACACATTTTAGTTTTCGGTGAAAGAGAACTATTGAGATGGCTCTGTCTGTCCGTCCGCACTATTTCTGGCCGCCTTCGGATCTTGAAAACTATTGAGGCTACAGGGCTGCAAATTGGGAAGTTGATCATCCACCCTCCAATCATCACACATAACAAATTGCAGCCTCAGTAGTTTTTATTTGATTTAAAGTTAAAGTTAGCCATGATCGTGCGTCTGGCAACGTTATAGGACAGGCCACCACCTGGCCGTGGCTGACAGTTTCATGGGTCGCGGCTCATACAGCACTATACGTTGTACAGAAAACTGGATTGCAACGGAGAAACTTCGGCGTATTTTGTACTTGTTTTCACAGTAGGTGGTATGTTTAAGTGCAACAGTCTGCATAGAGGTGAGCCTAGATTCTGGGGCGTTCTTGTGATTTTTGGTGGGTGAGATCTTCAAGATTCTCCTCCTGCGCCTGCTGTTAGCTGACTGCTCTTATCCTTCTGGCATATCAAAAGAATTGCTGCTCCTTCGCACAATGTAGCTTCTTTTGTCTTTCAAGTCGAGTACCGTTGTCGAGGAGTTTTCCCATCATTTATCAACTTTGATTGTTTACAAGGAATAAACTGAAAAATAAGTGTAATAGCCAGCTGATTTCCTACTTCATCATCCTAATATTTTATCAGACCACCAAAGAACACTTAACTTCCCCAGTTTCCACTTTCGTGGATCAAATGAACATTATTCCCTAAAGTGCTGAATGAATGAAAGTGCCATGAGCATTCCCCTTGAATATGAGCCATATCGAGAGATCTATAGTGAGTCATTTAAACACCTTCAAATGATTTTATGTAGCTATTTAGAAGAATTCAAAATTCGTATAGCCTTGCCAAGAGACTTTGTAATGGCATCTGTGCCCTTGTGAACATGGCATCTTCATTAACTTTGACGGTTTTTGTACGGAAAGATAAAGTACAATCGTGTCCTTTCATTTCTGGGGATGAGATCGGATCATTTTAAAGTGGGATGACACTGCTTACATCTCCTGCAACTGACCTCATTCACTGAGATGAAATGAGGCTCCTCGTGGCGGAGTATTTTTTGTAAATGATAAAAAGTTGAATATGTGTCTGAGCAAATAGAAGCTAAGTCCAAATATTTAGGTAAATCAGAAATCTCTTTTTGACGCATCTGAAAAGGGACATTTTACCTTCATCAGTACTTTGGTGTCTACCTTAACAGACTTATGGTAGGCTTTATGATGAAACGTTTCCCTTGAAAGTGTAGCAGACGTCAAATTCCAACCTGCGATTGTACTTTGCAATCACATGCATAACAGGGAGGCATCAGCCTACTGTTCCAAACCTTTACATCAAGACCACTTACACGCTTTTGTTTTCTCTCCAGCGTTCTTGTGATGGTCCTCTGCATGGGGAATGTTCGCAGTCTCAAATACATGAGTACCATACTATTCGTACTCAACACCACCCCTTTCATATAAAAGGAAGAAAACGATCGAACTTTAAATTATTTGAATTTACATGTCCACAGTCAGTGACGAAATCGAACGCAGCAGGCTTTCACGAATTATTATTTCTAAAAAAAGTAGATAAATAAAAAAAAAGTTGATAATGAAAGATAAAACTTATCCTGTAGAGAGGCCTTTTCTTTTTCAGTTTTCCATGCATTACATCAACAAGCTTTAGTATTTTACCGTTCTCCAGCTTGTCATGTGAATGGTACGAGTATAATAATCATCATAGAAACGGGTATCGACATTCATTAGGAAAAATGTTTTTTTTTTTACCATTATTTTGAGCTTTTTGTTACAAATTTTAAGCAGACACATGAACATTGTAATTTTTTTTACTAAAACAAAAGAAACAACCCACATGCATTTTTCGCATATTTGATGAAAACGGCAAAAAATTGCGGTCATTTTTCTTATCAGATTTTACAGTTTTCTGGCAGTTTCACAATAGACTGCGTGTTGAAGGGGTTGAATGCACTTAATTATGTACCCTGAAATGACTCTTGAATATGCATGATTTACATCAGAATGAATGAGTCGTCCAGAAAAATGAAAAAATCCACAGGATCAAGGAGACTGCCATGGCAGGTATCAGCCGAAGTCACAACGTCCTGCAATTAATGATCCTTCGGGGCTGTCGAAAGTTAGGAATTTAAGGTTTCTTGTTATAGCCTTCGCGTCGGAGAGCCAAATGAGGCACCAAATCGGGAGCTTTGACGATCGAGCTAAGCGCCAATAAAAGATCTATTTATAACTTGAGAACAGTTTCATGGTGATGATCTAGCGCACGCCAGCCTTGCTAACTTAGCAAAAGACATAAACACATAATGAAAACCTACCAAAAACATCAATCTTTGTATTTGTGCGTATGCGCCTGCTTGTTCGAGAGAAAGGAAGAGCATTTTCAATTGCAAAAAAATCTTTCGTATTTGAGGTAAATTTGATAAAAAAAAAAAAAAAAAAAATAGCCTAGTTGAAACGACACAAAAAACCTATTATGCAAGTGAAAGAGACGAAAGTCATATGGCATGTAAGTAATGAGAATTCAGTCCTCAAAGTTTTCCAGCTAATATGCTTTCAAATGGCAGCTTTCAAGAAAGGTGTTGAATTGATTTCTGTTGGGCATTCACGACCTGACCATGCTGCAGTAGAATATGTTCTCGACACTTTCGTAACGAATTTAACACATTCAGGATGTCGTTTCCATTCCTGTTGGTCTCATTATTCTTTCCGCCTGTAATGACTTTCAAATATTATAATTATTTTCCGTTTTTCCAAGCTTCCTTCTCTTTTTTCAAATGATTCGTTTGTGAAACAATTGATAATTTAAGGGGACACTGTAAACCTTTATACTGATAGTTAATTTACTGTTGTACATTACAGCTCAAATCTCTATATCAAAGTAGACTGAATGTTTAGGATGTTCCTTGACACTCTGGTTGTTTATCCACAATATTCTCCCCACTCGTAAAATTCCATCGAATAACATAAAACTGGAGTTGGTCAAAGCACACATGACGTTTCCACGTCTATCATCGTAAGATCTTATTACCCATTCAGCTTTTTTATGTTTTACTACTCGTCTAATGACCTTACTCAAATGAAGGTCTTAAGTGAGCTCCGTTGATGACCTTAGATGATATCTTTTAGGGTCGTAAAATATGATAGCAAGCTACTTTTCTAACACGGATTTCTGCGAGACCCATCCTGACCTCAAGTCATGCTTACGATCTAGATTCTTTCTTGATGTTGCAGTATATTTTTTAATTCTTCTAAACGATCTGGATTCTTTCGTAGTATTACATTACTAAGACCGCATTACATTAAGGAACAAATCGAAAGGTAGATCCCGACTTTTGAACAGAAAGAGCTATGTTTGAGTTATTAGGAAATGACTTTCGTAATTCCTCTCAGAAATTCACAGAATCCTCTCGGATTCATCTTTTGTCTTCAGGGATTTGTAAACTAATTTTCCTTGTTTATTCTTTATTTTATTTCACCATGGTTGAGAAAAGGATTACAGCTTTTTATCCTGCGTTAAAGCCAATGGAAACAAGAAAGTAAACAAATTTTCGTAATCTTGGTTTGGGCTCGATAACAAAGCAACATCGAAACTCACAAAATAATTTTATATTCTCTCTCTCTCTCTCTCTCTCTCTCTCTCTCTCTCTCTCTCTCTCTCTCTCTCTCTCATAGCTGAAGCTTCTGACACTTTAGTAAGAGCTAGTTGTGTGAACCATCTTTGGTATGCAACACGAGTCAGGCGTCCTCATCCCAAACTCGAGTCAATTATCTTGACGGCTTCTTCACACCTCCGTTGTGTAGACTTTGGAGTTTCTTGGAATTTTTCACGTCTCGAAAATCCTATGATCGGTCGTCTTTTCTTGGTAGAGAATTTGTCACACGAGGGGAAAACCTCTGCCAGCATTTTTCACTGTAATGGAAAAGATAGCCGATTCAGTGTTGCTCTGTACAGAGAACTTTATTGCAGTGACTTTATAATCTACAGCAGAATAGAGTTGTGAATGAGAGATTAGAAAGAGAGGTTCATGTAAACGCACAAATATGTGTGTATATATATATATATATATATATGTGTATATATATATACATATATATATATATATATATATATATATATATATATATATATATATATATATATATATATATATATATTATATATATATATATATATATATATATATATATATATATATATATATATATATATATATATAATACTGAGTCTTAGAAAAATATTCTCTGTAAAGATTGCTTAAAAATGGATGGAATATTATTTGGCTATTTTAACAGAAAAAATCACACCTCATGGAAAAATATTTCAGCTAGTCATCACCGCTTTTAGGACTGCTTTTGACGATGGTAATGTATACAAGAATCAGTCACTTTTTCCAGCTAACATATAAATACATACATATATATATATATATATATATATATATATATATATATATATATATATATATATATATATATATATATATATATATATATATATATATATATATATATATATATATATATATATATATATATATATAGTTCCAAACTATTGTACACAAATGCACACACATATAAATATCTATATCATATATATATATATATATATATATATATATATATATATATATATATATATATATATATATATATATATATATACATATATACATATATACATATACATATATATATATATATATATATATGTGTGTGTGTGTATATATATATATATATATATATATATATATATATATATATATATATATATATATATATATGTATGTATGTATTTGTATGTTAGTTGGAAAAAGCGACTGATTCTAGTGTTCATTACTATCGTCAAAAGCAGTCCTAAAAGAAGTGATGACATTAACTGAAATATTTTTCCTGGAGGTGTGATTTTTTTTCTGTTAAAATAGCCAAATAATATTCCAAGTCATTTTTAAGCAATCTTTGTAGAGAATATTTTTATAAGACTCAGTATTATGTTAATCTAAACACATAATGAAGACACATTATGTTTCAAAACAAGACGAAACCATCTATGTTCAAATCCTTGTAAAATCATCATTCAATAATTTTTTTGTTTATTCGTTCGAAATTCATTAGGCAAGTTTTACACATCCAGATTCTCTCATATTTAACAAACATATCAAGTAACTTTTTTCTTACTGACTTAATGATAATTCCATAGGAAAGTTTCAGATATGATGCCAGTATAAAATTACTGAGAGGAAAGCTGCTTCTAGGTCTTGAACCAGCAAGGTATCATGGTTGCATTGGATTTTTTAATGTTCCTGATGTGCACAGGAAAATTATGTGATAGATGGCTAAGGTCGACAACTATTGGTAGTATAATGCCTACCAAAAACTCTGTGAACCTAAAATGGTCTGTAATTCGGGCGGCATTTTGCATTTTTTTTTTTTAGGACATTTCCTTTAGGTTGACCTAGCCATCTGATAATGGTAGATCTTGTATAGCCATGCTTCACATGGCTGTGAGTCACCAACATCACCTGGACCACGTGGTCCCAGCCACCCACAGCATTGTTACTGTAAGCACTTTTCCTTCTTCACCTTGTATCGAAAGCAGATTAGATCTCAGTGATAAATGAGTGTACTCTGTACATCTCGTGTGTAACTTATCTTTATATTGGTAACCCCTTGGAGCAAGTTGATAGACAACATGGTTCTCAGCTATGCCCTACCTAACAGCAACCAACTGCTAATTGGCTAATTACGACACTTAATGGTGGCTTTCTTTCCCTTGAAAGTTCTTAGTTGTGCTCCAAATCAGTAGACAAAAAGCATTTTACTCACACTATACCCACGAAAACTAACACACTGATTACAGCCATGCCTACCGAAGCATAGCCACTAACGGTCCTGGCTAGCTCCCCACCGAGAGCAGTAAAAAGACTCTTTCAACATCATGATAGACATAAAACTCAATTTTTACAACTAAAGGGCTAAATATGGCCAAATTTACTACTTATAAATAATACCATTTAGGTTAAAGTATATATAGGATTAAAAAAAAAAAAAGTTAAAATTTGTCCATGGTTAATCCATGACAGCTGACCCAACTGTCTAGTTCCAGAGAGAAGAGATACAGTTCCACTTCTAAAATGTCCCAAGCTTGACAAAAAGGCAGAGTTGTCCTAATTAAGGAGTTCTCTTTGCCATTGCCCACCTGTGCCAGACAGACCATCAATCTCCTCAACATGCCATTGGGGGACACATCAGTGAGGACATCCTGGGATGAGCTTGAGCGATTTTTCACCTTACCAGAACTTGACGTAGAAGGTAAACCGGACGGCCAAGCTTTGCCAGGGAGACTTGGCTACCACATCTGCCACACAACATCCACACCTCCCTGTCCACTGCTCATTGCAGGCCTCCTGGAGAAGGCAGACGAGCTGCTGGAGGAATCCAAAGCCTCACAACACACAGCCCCCACCATCTGTAAGACCAGGGACAACCCAGGAAAATGACAACTACATACGAGCAAACACTATAGAGAGACATCTGTAAAAGTCATAGCAAAAGCTACACCCCCAGCCACCTGCACGCCCCCAGCTATGTGTACTTTGCTTCTGTCACAATACACTGGAAAGGTAGCCAGTGACTGTGGCCCTGTCTGCATCTGCACAAAACAAGACAGAAAGATGGTCATCCACAGAAAATTATAGTAGGTATCACTGTCACAACCCTGACAGATGTCTGCCACACAAACGTTGCTGATCAGACCTCCAGCTGAGGGTTCATGATGTATATGGGAACATTCAGATCAATAGTACCCATATTGAAAGACAACTGCTGATGCCCACAAGACACCCTAATGGCTGCCAACAGCCACCATGTAACATCATATGGCCATTGAAACTGTGTCCTCTACCTGATGGAAGGAAAGTAAAGGTGATATTTCAAGTTTCCAACACTCGGCCAAGAGATATTAGGCCAATGGAAACTTCACTGACAGACATCTGACTGGATGGACATTTCACTTCTGACTTAGAGGATATTTTGCAACTGATATTTGGCCAGACAGGCATTCAGGCAAATACATGAACAGGTAATTGACCAAACACTGGTCAGTTTACTGCTTTGGTCAGAATGTTAGCAAACTTGTCTGAACTCTGAGGCAGTCGCTCCTTGGAGGTTGTAAAAGTAAGGTGATGTTTTTCAGCACCTTGTTTTGGTGTGTTTTAGCTTGTTTTACATTAATGTGCTGTGTCATTCTCATTAGTATTTCATGTTTACAGTTAGCCATTAAAAGACAAACATAACTTGTTCCAAAAAGTTGTTTGACTTTTTATGCTTTGTGTATTATCACCTATGCTAATTTTAAGTAATTTTAATAAGCAGCATTTAACCTTTCGGGAGCATGGTCTTGCCTATCTTGAATAAAAAAAAAAAGCTTTTAAGATCATGGAATTCACACTAATAACCCAAGGGCAAGCAGCATTGATAAATGAAAAGACATTGTAACATGTTGGCAGTGTGAACACAAAGGAAGTTGTGGTGGATTTTACTGAGGGAGGAGCAAGTCATCACTCACTTCTGCCTGATGCTGGTCATAGAATGACCAGACATTAAACACAACACCAAATTCTGTAATCGAGAAATATGAGAAGTATCTCAGAACCAACTCCTTTAGAGCAGTCATCCACAATATTTAAACATTTATGGAGTAAATTTTTAAATAAAAATGGTTGCATAGAAAGTGTGGCAGCTGATACTTCAAGATAAATTGGATGTCATTAAATGAGCATGTTTCAGCAGAGCATGGTAGGAGAGATTGCATGATGCACTGCCCAATAGAAGCAAAAAACACCCATCCCACCAAAATAATGTTTAGAGAACCCATCTGCATAGCACATGAATTCTTCCCTATCAGTGATTTCATTCACCCAGATGAAGAATTGGAAAGACTTCAAAAATTCCTAAGAAGATTTTGACCATATGTCTAAATGTACAGACTCCAAAAAACTATTCATTCCAAACCAGTTAAGCAAATGCCATTTCACATTCATTGGAAATGATGCCTGCAATCTTCCCCTGACTCTGACATACAGCAGCGTATACCCAGCCATAAAAGTAAAAACAGTCTTTAAATTGCTCAGGCACAGCAGCAAGGACTGGGTGTCAAACTGGCCTACCTGGGGGATGAGGATTTTACCCTCATCGCCTTCTCCAGATTCAGGCAGCAAATCCATCTGCTGCCTACAAGCCTACAACAGAGAATGATTAGTGTTATTGACAACCAACAACAACAAAAAAAAAACATATACTGACTAAATACTTTACTCAGTGGTACACATTTATGGATCTATTGAAACCAAACAGTGAAGATGTATATGTTACAGGGAAGTAGTCTAAATTGTGATTTCATGAAATCATTGAAAATGTCAGTAACTTCCTGCAATTACTATTTTGCTCAGGTGCTTCGTGTAATCCCAGGAATTCCTAGAAATCCCTAAACTGTTGGTGCTATATCACATTAATTTATTTATACTGACCAGCGAACCAGTGAACAGCTTAAGGCTAATCAACCAGTGTGTAAGCTGCATACTGGGATGGTGGAGGGAACAGGACAGAGGTCAATCCATTGTTAGCTTGCTTCCCTCCAGCATATCTGTATCCATTGCAGTAGAAAAATTCACTCAGGAGCTGTTGGAATAGTATGCTACTGTGACATCATTGACACTATTAAATCTGCAGCTGCTAGAATCCACAAGACGAGCAAGAATGACTACTACTTATGGTTCAGATAAGATGCCCTGCTTTTTGGTGACATTTAAATATTGAATAGAAAGTGCAACAGCCACAGCAAACCCCCACTGGACTTCCTGACACTTGAAGATACGTTGGATGTTTTAAATGAGCGTGTGTTTAAGCCGAGCATGGTAGGAGAGACTGTATGGTGAAGTGAATGTTACAAACACTGCATTTGAATTTTTCAAACCCTGTGCAAAAAATGCCAAAAAAAGAGAAAGGGGCCCCATGATGTTTAAATCACCACTTAACTCAAAGTTGTTTGGCCTGATCTCTCCACTGTTCATAGTAAACTGCACCATCCTTAGAATCAAGGCTCTGTGGAACCCACTAACAATGGCCCAAGGACATGCTAATACATGGCTAGCAGACCAAGTACTCAGCAGGCATCAAATTCATGCAATTTCAGAATATCTTGGCTCATCGTTTAGGGATAAAGTGCTCTCCAAAATCTGCTTTGTTTGGCAGTGAGGCTCATGTTAGCTTTACCACAAGAAATCACCTCAAGACTAGAGAGTGAAATGATCTCTTAGCTGCCATGGGAAAAATTTACCAAAACTTATCAGTCAGGTGCTGCCAGTGATTTTGTTGCTGTGCCTGATGTTGCATCTACTGAAGTCAATAATACTCGGATAGACTGTGTCCTCCCAGTAATGCAGCTAACCTGGATGAATTTGTAACTGATTTTGGGACGTCTATTGGTGATTTTGTCACAGACTTTGTAGGTTAGGTTAAAAGTATGCCTGCCTAAATTACACAGATTAAGGAATTTCATTGCACAGCATCTCAGACAGAATCTGTTCAAACAAAGTCTTCTTAAGCTGAAAGCTGGCGAAGTAGAAGACAGTGTACCCTAGCTGGCGAACTAGAAGACAATGTAGTAATGCCTATTCAGTAGTCAATTTTGGTGCTCCAGGGGAGCCCATATAATGTTCTTGGTCTTATCACTAGGAGAGGGTTTTTACAGCACTGCTGTGAAAACTGGGATTTCATGTGATCAGTGCTGAAGAAATCAGTTAACTGTGGGCCTTCATTGTCTTCAGCCAGAGAATGCAAATTTGGAACGAAAGGTGCCATCAACCAGTCAGCTTCAGGCAGACAGGGTTTCAAGAAGTGTAATTACGCTGAACCCAAGCAGGGACAAACAAACAAGTGTAAATGTTTCAAGGGATTGCTGAAATGCACTTTACATATTCAGGGTGCTTGTACATGTGCAGACAAGTGACTAAGTTGGTTGACTATGTTTTCATTTCTTTCATTTCAGTTAGATCTGGATGTATGGATAAATGAATGTGATGAATGCAATATCTTTCTTTGAAAAGCTTCATGTCAGTAAAAAAATTAATTCCATGGACCTTCAAAGCAGGGATGTTATGAAATCACTAGGAATTCTAGGATTTATGTGAAGCCCCCAAGTGAAACAGTAATCACATGAACTTACTGAAGTTTTCAGTGATTTCATGAAATCTGTGGTGCACTGCACTACTACCCTGTAACATTTAGGTATCTAACAATACAAGTGATAAATACATATACTTATGATAAGACGTTCAGTGAAAATGACTTAGAATTACATTATTATTTCTGAATAACTGCATGCAGTTTTCAGTTAAATTGTCGTATGTATATTTTTGTTCACCACCATTTTTTTTATTGTATTCATCAATGTTTATCTGAACATCATTTTTTTATTCCTTTTGAATCATTATGTATATCTTTTTGTTGTCTCCTTGTGCTGGTATTTTGTGCATTAATATTTATCTCCATACACTGCCTTATTTTGAATATTTATTAAAATGTCTTCACATTTTTCGTTAGTGGTTACGCAAATATAATTTTCATCTGGGATAATATGCATGTACCTCTATCCATTTCCATTTCTTGTATACCATCACTTTTAGCCTACTATACATTGCATTTGCCATCATCTCTCGTGACTATGCACCATATCATCACGAGAGCACACACATCTTAGTAATGATATGGAACGGTCGCACGTGTCTTTGTCAAAACAACAATGATTCCTTTTTTTTTTTTTTTTTAAGACCATTCGTATTCTGTGACTTACCGCCACATCCATCGAAGTAAAATGTAGAACAGTCACATATTTATTTTTATCACTGTTATTATTTTTCTCATATGTATTGGCACATTACAGAATCAGGCATATAGAATTATAAAACTTCCCACGTGGCATGGAAGCACATGCCATAACTCGCATATATTCAGATTTCAAGGGGTTTTTTTTCGAGTAGGGGAGCCCTGTGAGGGCCTCGCTCCACTGCTGCAATTAGCCGCCAAGGGCGGCAGCCATCACGGAGCAATAACGCGACCACGTGGCAACTCACTGGTAACTCACCACGTGGTGGTGAGTTACCAATAACAGCTGAACCAAGTAGCCCCATTGTTATTGTTGCACGTTCTCGTCCACGTGGCATATCAAAACCAGTTCAGATATCAGTAATAAATCACAATGCTGTGGGCATCCCTTGTATGACACACTCATTGGAGGCCGTTTTTCAAAAGACTTGCTTTATATACCGGTTGAAGCAAGTAGTTTTTGCTGTTTCTTGTTTCTCCTGATTAGTGGTTTCGCATTTTGACGCTGTTGCATGTAAACTAGAATCCACAAAATCAGTTACGAGAAATTAACGACTGATAATTAAAATGTGCATTATGCAGAACTATCAATTAGGTATCTGGGGAAGTGAAACGCTTTGGACAACTTTTAATCTTTCTTCGTGCGGGTACAACATGGGCACTGCGATGTTTCATGATTTTTATTTATTTATATTGTTTTATCACCAAGAAACTCTTTCCGTATTTCGACTGCTCGCAGTTAATGATACGGTCGGCAAATCCAATGTATATTCATGTTATCACCCGACACTAACAAACAAAATTTTATACGAAAGAAAATTTCGCAGACAGGTCTTTTGAACTGAAGTGCATCCGTGTCTGCACTGTCATTTTCTTTATCAAGATGGGCACTCGAGTGGATTAATAATCATTTCCTGTACACCCAGTATTGATAATTGATTGATACCACCGAGGAGATAGCCTTGAAGGAACGATGTCAACTTCAGATATTTGAAATACAAATTCACCATTCCACAAGTGTGTTTGACGGTAAACGGCTATATTTTCATTTATTTCCTACCTATCGTTGGTCGCAATTAAGCATTAAGCATTAAGTTATAAAATAAGGTAAAAAGATTTATAACCTTGTCCAGGGTGTAAGATGGGACAGTCATGACGTATGGGATTCCTATTCTATACAGTATTGTTAATCGCAACTTCCCCAGCGTTTACTCCTCTCAGTGATCGAGAATAGAAGCGGATTCTAAGCTTTACTTTTGTGAATCCAATTTACTTGAGCATTAAAGAAAGAGAGGACGGCCAGAACCCCTCTCCATCGATATCATCACAAAGTTTCTTGCCCTAGATTTCTTGGTTTCGGGTTTGTCAGTCACTGGAAATCCGGTTTGCCTGCCGAATTGCTGAAGGGCACCACATACTGGAACCAGGCTCCCGAAGATGATTACTTGTGTACCTCGTGGGTAATGACCGGATGCTTAGTTATACAAGGGCTTCCCTTCCCGAGAAAACACTTGTGCTATTCAAAGATTTGCACAGGAATATATTTTTTAAACCATTAGCCCATATATATATATATATATATATATATATATATATATATATATATATATATATATATATATATATATATATATATATATACATATACACATATACATATATATATATATATATATATATTAACTTTATCACATACACAATTGTTCTGTGCATTAGTAGAATTACTAAAAGGACCTCATTCAAACTGGATGGTATTTAATGGAGTTTTTATTCAAAAAGTTACAAGCTTTCTTCGACAAACAGTCCACATTATCAAGTATCCATTTACAATATATATATATATATAATGTGTATGTATATATATATATATATATATATATATATATATATATATATATATATATATATATATATATATGTATGTATATATGCTTGTCTATTGTAAAAGATATGCATGAGATTAGTAGTATCTACGGAGAGATTGATGTTTCATTTCTCTTTATGTAAGTGCGGAGTGTATATTGAATGTAAATGGTACAAAACAATGTTGGAGCTGGTAAGATCATTTGTTCGCGGAGCACATGTACAGAAAAAGGACTGATAGTAAAAAACATAGAAATTCAACGAATAAACAGTAAAAAGGTTAGCATGGAGGATGAGATGGATCCTAGCATTCTGAGATTATAATTTGTTACGTAGCCTATTAATAAAAAAACGCTAGTTACGTTAAAGTGAACAGTATATGTATATATATATATATATATATATATATATATATATATATATATATATATATATATATATATATATATATATATATATATATACATACATAATATATTAGTGTCCAGTCACCACTATAATAAATCCTCATAAGTCAAGTTACGACAATCAGTTATCTGTAATAGTAAAAGATTAGCAAACGGCCAGTTGTCATCAGAGTTACGAGACGAAAGAGACAATGAGTGTAAAGCTAAAAAATTAATGTATAGTTTTGGGTAAAGTTATATAAAGTTCCTCTTCATTTAAACGTCATTGTCCTCATGGGACAGGGAAGTGGATTTTGGAAAACATCAGGATTCTTTTTCGGTATGTTGTTGCTTTTAATATTGCTTACCGTATATGGCAGTAATTTATAATAGATGTCCTATTGTCCTTATCCTGATAATAAAACACCTTTACAAAATTTTGTTCATTGTACCCGACCTTTCTATGCTCTTTGTTTATGTGTGCTCCTCTTAGGCTCGTTTTTCCCCTCACACTTTTCCCCCTTTTAGCAATGATCGCTTTATAGTGCCTTGCTACTAGTATATATTGTATATACTAAACTTCCTTCAGCATGCCGTTCTTGGAGATACCCAGGGATCTTTTAGAATTTGCAAAATTCCAACTTCCTAACTATCAGCATTTTGAGTTTGTAAATAAATTGTAAAAGTAAGTAAAGCACCACATCTCTGATTCTAATGGAAAATGCGCTCTTCTAATATTTCTTGTAACCCTCTTACTCTTTACTAGGCGGTGGATGTAGTACTTTATTTTCAGCTGCAGGCATTGTTTCCAGAAATAGATTTGCTGACTTTCCTCTGTTTTTATAATTCCATCTTATTACTAGCCTGGATTCTTTCAACGATCCCTAAAACATTCCCTAGTTCGTTCTGTCTTTTCCATTGTTATCGTTTTGGATATTCCTCTCACGTGCAAACATTCTGCAGTGTTCGTAACATTACTGTATTGTAAGCAATTTTCAGTATATTGCAAATTTCCATTTATATTCGTTATAAGTGGGCCAAAGTACATAACTGGACGTGACCATTTTATCATTTGTTTGTTGTTGTTCGTGATTTATAGGCTGATAAGAAAGATCTGTGAATACGAGAGTCATTCGATTTAATCAATTCGTATTCTGCGTGTAAACTTAATCTATGGTCAGCTGTAATAAAAATAAAATTCTTCGCCTATTTCTTGTACCGGACATGTAAAGCGTCGCGGACGTATCTAGTGCCAATGTTTATATGGTTTTCTCTTGCGTATGAAAATGCAATTCTCATTGCATCGTTTATAAATTATCATTACAAATTAGGCATCAAGTGACAACGTGAGCCAATTAATTTTTCTGCAGTAATGAACTGAAGTTTATTCATGCCTAAATTATAAACGTTTATTCAGAACTTGTCTGGGAAGCCGCCTAAATAATTGAATTTATTATTCATTATTTGAAAGCAAGTGGAATTAGTTTCCAGCTCCAGTGATTATTGTGACTTTGATGATTTGCTTCCAGAGTTAGGACGAATAATTTCATTTATAAACTTCCCGTTGGCAACCATACTGCGATAATTGTATAAGCCCAGCCAGTTGTTTACCCGAGCTTAACGAGCACAAAATAGAGGTTCCGTACAATGTCTGTCTTTTCTATTTGGGCATAGCATACAACGCCGAAGCGCTTTTGGTTCTTTCCCCCAAATAGCCACCAGCAACCCCTCCATCAAGGGTGGCTCAGCTCACTTGAATCATCCTGTAGCTCACTCGTCCGTGAAAGCGCTTTTGATTGGAATGGAATTTAATTTCCGGTATGACATAAGGTTCTCGATAACGTAAATTATCAAGATTGTTTATTTTGGGAATATTTCTTTGAGAGATATCTACTACAGTCTATAGAGTCACCTTCAATTCGTTCACAACGTATAAAATGCGGGGTTGAAATTTCCATATATTTTATAAAGCAAAAATTAGATTTAAATTTTGATAGGATATCTTATAAATGGTTTTAAAAGTTGTTACTTTGAATTACATTTATCTTCATATTCTCCCCACCAACCATCACGTAGCATTAACCATTGCGTTGTGGTTTAGGAACTCTAAATTATGCATATTTCCATGCCTTCCTTCTGCTTTTTCGGTTGTGAGACATTTTAAAAAAACGATAGCAGATGAGTAACAATTTTTTTTAAAAAGAATACGAGGTTATCGCATTGATTTCTTTGTGATTAACTGTTTTTATCACCGTTTTTCTTTGGTAATTAAGGTCTTGTATTGAGAATTTTCCTAGGTAATGAAGCAACAACTGTGAGGGAGGAAGAATCTTTGTGGTGGATCCCGTCTCCTTTTCGAGGTCACAACCTAACATCTGGAGAAATGTTGTTATTCGTAATATGATTTATTGAATAATGATGACATGAGGCTCCAGCCACTAGCTCATGAACCAATGGTACATTAGCAAAAGTTGAGTAAAACATTCTGACCTTTTACTATCTTAATCAAATGAATTCAACCAACAAAAGACTTATAAAGAAGATTATAACCATCAATGGCTAATCTGCTGTAGCCATGACAGGCACAGAAGCAGTTGTTAAATAGAAATCTAATGAAAGAATCACATCTTAAAAACCCTCATTTTCTTAGGTAATTCACGTAACTTTGCAACCTCTGTTGCTGCCATGATTAATATACTTAAACCTTAACAAAGTATAATCACACTAAACCATTGTCACTTTGAAAATCCTGTCACGGACACCAATACGAGTGTGTGATATTGTTCCAAAGCAGCTGAAGGCCAATAGCTTTTCATAAAGTATGATTAAAACTCTGTAATGTCTATTTATAAAGTGTGATTAAAACTCTACAATGCTTTTTTTGGTGTTTATACAGTAATGTATCACAGAAAGCAAACGCAATGACTTCTCACTAATTGTAGATTTGCACAACAAAAACACTAAAGCTTTGACACTTAGTTGAAAACACAATATCTTATTTCTATAGTACACTGAACAGGTATGTCTGTACAAGATGACTGAGGACTTGGGACTTGCTATCCCATCACTTGCAGTCTGGTATATATACAAAGGTCAACACCTCTTATACAGTCTGGCACACACACCACACTACAGAGAGCTAGAACATTATATAATTCCAGACACAGCACAACTCAGAAACCACTGGAGATGTCTAGAACAAACATGTGAATTTTCGAAGGAAATTTTAATTGACATACTTTAAATATAACTAAATTGACATACTTTTAAATATGACTAAATATATTGTTGAAAGGCTTTACCATGATAAACATGGCCTACATCTCACGAAGTAGTAGACTAAGAGAGTAACAGCAAAATCCTTTTGTATCCTTGAGGCCCTATACATAAAAGAAGAGTAAGTCTTCAAGGACATAGAGTCCTCAAAAATCTACCACACCATGTTAACAACATCTCTGCAAGACAAACAACCAAGTCGCTTCCACAAACCATAAGCTAGTCTTTGAAACCAAGTTTGGTCTTTGTTTCACCAGTGAGAGGTTTGGTAACGACTAGTTTCCTTTCCCAGACGTCCTTCTTAATCCACTTATCAACAAATCTCAACCTTTGCGGATGTCAAGTCCACTAGCTCAGGATTCTGTCATAACAATACCAGTAAATGCTCCACTCGTTATTTGGAGGGTATCGGTCTTCTGTCCATACATCCAACATGCCCTCTCCCAGTGCAGTAGTTAGACAGCATGCTACCTATAGGAAGATAGAAGGCGTAGGTCAACAATAGGCTTTTCGAACACAGCTGCCAGAATGGTCACAAGAGAAATCATGAAACAATGTTATGGTAGCAAACATAGTAGTTAAAACATTGTTACCATTTACAACTGCAGTCAAATGAATACACCCTGCTTTAGAGAGAAAAGAATTATAAAGGAATATCATGTCCATAAACGTACATCCTGCCTGCACCATGACAGGCTTAAAACAGTCGTTTACTCTAAATTTAAGAAACCATCTATTACCCAAAAACATCACACGCACTCAAACATTGAAACTCCAAAGGGCCATCCTGTTATACAAGGACACCTCCAAAGTAAGGAATGTGGCCTCCCTAATCTGTCACCTGGGAGACGGAGCCATAAAATTAATAAAAAAAAAAATTCACGAATGTTGCTTCCCTTGTAAATGATCAGACCTTTAACATTTCCAGGTACAACCTTACGACAAAAGGCCATTCCAGCAGTTTCATAAAGGATTCTATATATGTGTGTGTATACACACACACACACACACACACACACACATATATATATATATATATATATATATATATATATATATATATATATATATATATATATATATATATATATATATATATATATGTATATGTATGTATGTGTATGTGTGTGTGTGTCCTGCCATTTACAGTAACTCCAGAAGCTGTTAACATTCTGGTTTTCAGCAAGTTTTTTGGGATGAGGTTCCTCCACTTAGTTGGTGACCCAGTGCATTCGATTAATTACGAGCGGTTAACTCATTGCTTATACCTTTAGAGTCCCAGTGGATTTTATATAAACATACATCAAACGCCATTTTTTTTTTTTTTAGAAAGAGAGGCGCCAGAAGGGGAGCATTCCGAGCGTCTTTCGGGATGAGGTTGGGAGCCCTTTCCTTTTCTTGACCCCAACTGACTCTGGTACCCTTTCACAGCTAGGACAACTCTATTCATTTCATTTGTCCAGCCACCAACGTAGGTTTTAGTTAACTACTGTGGCAATATGCATAGCCAGCTTGTGATTGGCTGAAAATCAATGTTTCGTTGGCTTAATGTGATAAAGTTGCAAACTATTTCGTTAATAATACATCTGAATGCTTATGTATACAAAGAACTCTCACGTCCTCTTATGTAAATCATAAACATGGGGATTTATATCGACAATATATCAATACAAGCAGTCGAAAGACGAACTGGTATCAAGCATCTACTTTGGGGCTTGACTGTTTGACACAAGCTCGTCTTTCCTGTGCTTGCATTGGCATATTATCGATACAGATCAACTTGTTTATGCTTTGCATAAGAAAGTTTCTTGGTATATATAAGCTTTCAAATATGTTATTAGAGAAATAGCCTGAATAATTATAATAAGCCAACGATATCGGAAACATTGATTTTCAGCCAGTCACGAGCTACCCATCCGCATGTGGCGCATCTTCACCTGTGGATGGACAAATGCGTTGAAACCGACTATAGTGGGCGACCATGGACTTCTATGGCCGGAAACCTTTATATTTCTGCTGCTTTTCAGATGCTATTATCTATGGCCATGCAGCTCATACCGTCTTTATACAAGTAGCCAGACGAATAATGTTCCCTTCTGCCTTTCATGCTTCGTTCAGGTCAACGACCCGTCGTGTGAATACTACGAATTACATAGATATTTAGACAACCAGAAGTCAGTAGAAATGGCTATTCAGTGATCAGCTGTGCCAAATCATTAGGACTGATGAGTCACGAAATTGCTGACGATGAGAAAACATTAGCTCCAGACTGACAATCCATGTTAACTTGAACAAACTGCTAAACTTGTAACTTTTCAAGAGAAAGCTATTAATACTAACAGATAATTATCTGAAACGTATGGGAAATATATTCTAGCAAATATTTATAACTCAACTCATCAAGTATGCAAAAAATGTACACTGAAATGAACTTATGGTGATTTATGTTTTAACAAATCACCTTTATAAGCGCTTTGTTTGATGCATCAGAGAATTATAAAGAAAACAAGAGTATTTTATCTTTTAGAAAACCTTTATTATAAAAAATATGACTTTTCCAAATCTGTGAATAATGTTACGTATGGCAAGATGTTTATAAGAAACATCAATGCAAGTTATTCTTACTGCTGAACAATTTTATATGACTAGAATGTTATGTGACAAAAAATGAAAAGCAAGAAATAAACTTCGTACAGTGGGAAGAAGCTGCCTTGTCCCAGAAAGTCGAACGTTTTAGCCGATAACCAGTTACGGTAAAAGTCTTTAGAGACAAAACAGGCTTTGCGTTAAAAGTTTTTACGAGTCACAAACTAACACCTGATTTAACCACTTATCCTGACCAACCAGACAATGTTTCTTTCTGTCTTCTTCTTTATTACCCTTTTCTTTTTCCATTAACTGTCTGTGTTCTTAATGTTCGTGGAAAAATATAAGTTTTCATGAAGTTATACTCATCTCTCTCTCTCTCTCTCTCTCTCTCTCTCTCTCTCTCTCTCTCTCTCTCTCTCTCTCAGATGAATTATGTCGCCCTCTAACTTCTCGGAAGTATTTGTGGAAAGCACATCATTTCCTTTACAGTGATTGCACATTAACTCTGGTTGAAAAGTAGTCTTGGTTCGCATTTCATTCAGAATAACCAGATAAGGGTAATTGCGCTGACTTCCTCCTCCGTCCGTGCCTTTTGTCAGCCACACACACACACACAGACGGGTAAAATTGAAAGAGCAGAAACTGCGAGCTTGGCTACTTTCTATGAAGGTTTTCTTGGTTTTGATTTACTTTGAGTACAATTGTGGTCCGTTGGCTAGTTCTTTCTCGAGTCATCGTCACAACTTTTTATTCTTTCCCCTTATGTGATATGGAAAGATATACATGGAAACTATTGAAAAATTACAAATAAAAAAATTCGCTTATGGGCCCCACCCCCTTCTCTCTTTGTGCCTCTCTTGTCCTCCATCAATTAATTATTTAATTTTTCTCTTTATAATATCAAGGTACAAAGTTTAACTATAATATATGTTACGCGTGAGGCTTGGCTGATAAGTTTATTACTTGATTTACGTAATTTTTACAAGGCCCTGCAAGCCAAGAACACACGTAACCTGTCGATGAAGCTATGAATTAACCTCAAAGACAGCTGTTTAACTTAACCAAGGTCACCAGTTAAGGGAAATTAACCTCAACAAAGAATATTCAGTGAATAAAGACTTTACGATAAACGTCGCCAACTTCGGACGCAGGCAATCTCTACTCGTTAAGATAGTAGTGAAACACAACGGCTCTTCCGAACAATGGGTTCGACACAAGACTGCATAAAGAATTAAAATGACTTGCTTACCTTCCCTACTTCCTAGTTAATTCACTGGAAGGGTTGAGTGTCGCTAAACAATATAATAATTAGGCTTAATCTAGACTTCGTAAAAGCAACGTGTGCTTGGTAATCTACTGGGTGGCGGAAGAAGGGAACAAGGAAAACTGAAATAAAGTGGAAGATAATAGTAATTCGACGAAGGATGAACTAAAATTCCAGACTTACCGTTATCCGAAGGTTGCTGCGCATCAACTGTCGATCGGGCGCGCTGGGATTAATTCGCCACTTCACTTAGTAACATAGAACAAAGGAAAGACGGAGAGACCAAGGAATTCCCGAGCCGGGAAAAAGGACGTCCGCTCTCCTCGATAGTTAAATTCTCTCTCCCTGCCAACTAGCTGGGTCAAAACAGGGGCAGCCGTTGATGCCCTCGGGGTCTGAAACTTTGTCAACACATCCGTCGAGCAGAACAGGTAAAAGAAAAGCTTAAGACGACCTATCTTAAAGCTGAATATGGAAATTTACTATGGGGGTTAAATCCCTAATGCTACTGAGTTCTTTGCTACAAACGAACGTTAAGTTTGAACTGTCGACGCTCCCCTGCGGACAAAGGCTTTTCCCTGTCTTGGACAGTCTGATATTACTACAAATAAATATTACGAGGGCGAACAGCAGATATATTTATAAAATATACTTCTGTGTAGAAAACATTTTTCTCGGAACTAAAGTAAACGAAAAATAATGTTTTTCTCCTTGATCGACATATCAGGAGATAATTGCTAGGTATTTTTTTTCTATATCTGTAGTTAAATAGTAACGATATTCATGAGGGAGAAAACGTTGAAAGAACCCAAAAACGTCAAGTACGAAACAAAATTCTCTTTGTGAAAGATTTCCCGTGTGTTAAGGTCCTTACCTCTCTTTGGATTTCAAGACGGCAGTAAAAAACAAAAGAAAATGAAACCTTTGGTGCGTGTACACTTCCCATTGCCTGGTATAGCGCTTGCGAAAATTGTTGCAAATGAGTGTTCAGAAATTTCTTTTTTCTTTTGTAGATAGGTATATGCTTTTAATAATGTGTCCTTGAGTTTCGAGAATTTCCTCCTATGGCATTTATTATCGTTTTAGAGAACTTTCTTTTTTTTCGCTGACAAAAAAGGGGAAGGAAATTCGTTCTTCTATTGACTCCTTCTTTGCCGTTTTGATGCTGCGCGGAGGAAGCCACTGCAACGTCTAGCTGAGAGAGATTTCGCATTATCGATGACTTTTTAATCAGAAAAGATAAAACACTCAAGGATGGGGTAAAAACATTCCGCTAGGAAAAAAATATTCTGTCTAGTTGAAAATAAGAGAATAATATAATAAGAGGACACTCTCAAAACAAATTTACCAGGACTCTTTTAGTAAAAGAAGTCGATTGTAAAACTACCGCGGAACACCATGATGTAGCACCATTTAGGAATATTAAAACAAAACATTTTATGCTGGTTTTAGGTATTCGTAATTTACTGTCAGATACCACATTTGGACTGAAATACTTTAAGATCCATTTTCGGTTTTTCCATTCCTCCAGCAGCGCTTTCAGGATGTGCTCCGTTTCACCTCCAATATTCTTTGGTATCGGAAACTTATTATAGTTTCATTGTTAATTATGCTCCATTAACGGAATGTAAAAGGTCTCTCTCTCTCTCTCTCTCTCTCTCTCTCTCTCTCTCTCTATATATATATATATATATATATATTTTTTACGTTTTTCCGTGGTTTTAGTTTGAAATATGCTCTGTGAGACAGGTAGCAACAATTTAAGGTAATTTAGCCTTGTGATTCTGACTTCGTGGGTACGGGAAAACGTAAAAAAAAGAGAAAACAAAGGAGAATTTCATATGAGCATAGGGCTCTTGTTACTGAGGGAAATATTACGTAAAACACGTGGGCACATTTAAAGGAGTGTATTTACATAAATGACATTAGTACGGGAAAGAGGAACTCAGTAGATTGAATGAAACTGGGGAATTCCAGACACAGTCCGAGAAGCTTCCACGAAGGGTCCCTCTGAAATGAGAGATATGCACATTATACGCCAGTAATGAAATAGACAAAGAATGATGAATTCGAAGCTGCACTGAGGGTGCCAAAGGAGTAATAAAGACTTAATACTGCCGATGCAAGAGGCACACGGACATTAGACAAGGGTGATTTCTGGCTTTCTCTTTAACCAAATATTTCGAGACAAAAGCGTGACTGAAATGGGGCTCTTCCAGGGCACTTTACCTTAGCAGATTTTCCGAGGGCGCGTAGAAGGCGGTCCGTGGATGACTTGCGATTTCCGAGGACGAGTTTCTTCCACGTGGTGAGATGCAAGGGCTTCCGTAAAGGGGCAAGGCGATGGGGACTCCTCGAAACTCCAAGCAATGGCGTGTGGGCTCGAGGCAGGCCAGCGGTGGAGCGAACACTTGGAATACGGTCGAAGGGCACGAGGAAAAGTATACTTTGGAAAGGGCCACGTGGTTAGGATGCAAGGGCATCGATGGGGCCAGGTGTTGGGGACATCTTCATTCCATATCTTCCAGCCCGCGTGTGTGTCGAGACCTCGTGGGCTTTTGCTTTTTATCCCCTCCTATGGGGCAGGGGGTGCGCCCAACACAGATGTTTTGACTCATTGCACCTGCTGCCCGCAGGGGAGGTTTTGGCCTGTAGGAGAAACACCCAAGCCAGATTACTTTTGCCTCGAAGGAAAGATCTTTATCAAAAATGGGAGCGCCTTTAATCTTTTAAACCCTTGTTTTTAAGTCGATAGACAGATGGTCTATAGATCGGCCGGCTGGCAGTAAATGAAACACAACAGAAGAACCAACAACAACAAAGGAGGGGGAGGGGAGGCAATTTGCTAGCGAATTCTTGCTAATCATAATACCTCCCCATACAAGATGATGTACATACCTCCTTCGGGTGTGTACATCGATATTCAAGAATGAGCGGCAAATGCTTTACGTTACTCTACATTCTGCCTTGCAATGAACTTTACTCCTAAGGGTTTTATGAAGCTGTGACGTTACTTTTAATAACACATTGGGACAATTTTCGTTAACAGAACGCAAAGTGGTTTAAACACTTGCAAAAGAATAATTACTTTAGATTTGGTTACCCACTGGTAACTTTATAATGTGACTCGAACAATTGTGAATTAATTAAGATTATAGGACCACGTATATGAGGCTATGGCCAACAAATGAAAAGAAAGGCTATTGTTCAAGAATTAAAATACACGGTTACTTAATTTTAGATAAAATGCATGCGGTTAGTACAATCTGCCTTGAAGAGGCTGTGTAAATGAAAAACAGCGTTTATTTTTGTAAATGACATCCCCTTTTACCATATTGTAATGACTATACAAATTCGCATTGATAATTTATCTTCGTTTTAACGTGCTTTGCTCAGCTATCGTTCAACGCGAGCTGAGGGATGACCCACACACCGAATTTGACAGTCGTGTGCGGGCGAGAGTATTCGCGAGGTTTTAATTCGCTAACCTTAAACTACGCTAATTTTATGCGTCCACTGCCCACTCGAGTACTCCATGTTATGACGGGGCGAGCAGACAAAAGATGTGGGGTCTTAGGACAAACAGAGATCTTGGAAGGAATGGAAGGGGGAAAAGGGATAATAATAACAAAAAGGAAAATCACCAAGACGTTACGAATGAAACTTGACCAAGCATATGAAAGGCGGGACACGCCCTCAGAGCTTACGAAAGGGGCATTTAAATCACAAGGGCAAGAGTTTATGACTCGCGATTCATTAAAATAAAGATAACTAAATGACTAAAAGAAAGTAAATGATATTGGCAGAAGAGCTAAGGGAAAAAGAGTGAGGGTTTTATTGTGTTAGGCGGGAATTTATCGTCCTACTCCTATAAATTACGGCCCAGACTATCACTTCAGTCCCAGGGCGAGGAAAGTGCACCCGAAGGGCGCGACTCCTTCAGGAGGGGCGGACACGCACGCCCGGTGCCAAGGTATGGGCGCAAGGGCGTGCCACTTCTCACTCTGTTATTCTTAATGATTTATACATTGTGTGGGGAATGGTATCCCGTATTTAATTGCCTCTTGTGGGGATAATTTAAGGGAAGATTAATAGAAGATGATAAGAGATAGACGTTCCTGAGGAACGGAGGAAGATAGAGGAGGGTCTGACGTCCCCTTCTGGATTAGGGGTGCCAAGACCTTCGAAAATGAAATGGCGGCACAGGTGCCATGGGAGCTCTAGAGCTCTTTGTAAATTACCTGGAATGTCCCACGCCCGTGGTAATTTCGCCTCGAGTCTTTCTTAATGGGACAGTCGTCCTCGGCCGGGAAGCGGAGGGCCCGCGACCGGGGGCGGCGCGGAGTACCACCTGGGCCTGCTGATGCGACAGCTGACGCAGGAGTGTTCCGTGCGGGTTCTTCTACCTGATCCGTCGCGGCTCTTGTAGTTCATCGGCCAAGTGAGATATGGCAGAATCCTGACTTGCAATTGCGCCGGCGACGGGCTGAGGCAGAGAGGAGGCAGTCGGGGGTGGCGTGAGCGGCTCGCAGGTAACGCGACCAGCTCAGGCACGGGTTGCGAGGCCGCACCTGCAGGTGAGCTTCCGCGGTGGTCGGGAGGAACCGTCTCTCTGACCGACGCTGGTAGCGGTGCCAGGCCGGGGGAGAGGGGGTCCTGAGTTGGATCCCGTGAATGGAGATCGGTGTAGCGCTCTGGCGCTGGCACTAGGGCAGAGGCAGGCGCTATCAGAGGTTTCTTGGGCTCGTCGGTCAGGACGGACGAAGCTTGGCCCTGCTCGGGCATGCAAGTGGCACCGGGCAGGAATTTGGCATCTCCTGAAGGGAGATCTGATTGGGGCCCTGGCACTGGCACTGAGGCAGGGCCGGGCACTGGAATTGGATCGAACCGATCGAGGGGGCCACTGTACATCGTACTCAGGTGGCACTGATGGGGACTGCACGTCCTCCTGGTACCCAGGGGCGCCAGTCTTGGCTGAGGAGAAGCGGGGAGGATTACTCGCGCCATGGAATGATTCGGGGAATGTGGACCCCTAGATTGTCATGATTTCGGCGGGGACTGAAAGTCCTGTCCCAGGATGACGTCATAGCCTCCGGGGAGGTGGCTTGCTACTGCAAGATTGCAAATTTTGGATCGGTGAGGTCTTGTGACTCTCAATTGGACCGTAGGGAGTATCATTTTAAATTGATTTATTCCCTCGATCGTGACGAGTTTTCGTCTATTGACGATAGCTCCGTAGGGAACTCTGTCCCTTCGGATGAGGGAGATTTGTGCGCCCGAGTCCTCGAAAGCAGTGACTCGGCGCGCGGGCTCGCTACCTCGTGGAGGGGCCACGTATACGGGCCCTTCGGCGGGAGGGCCTAATGACTTGGGATCTGTGACGGCCAAGGCGACGGTGGGAGTAGTTGATTTATTATTGCGTGGGCATTTCGCCCATGCGGGAGAATGGCCATAAACCTTGCACGCCGTGCAAAAGGTCTGGCTAAAGTCTTTCCGCGCTGCCCCTGTGGAGGGCGCAGGCGAGTTATTTGTCGGTTTTCCGGGAGAGAGGAGCCGGTTTCTTGTTCCGGCACTGTTCGGAGGAATGCCCCGTTTTCTTGCAATAATGGCAAGTTAGGGCTTGCCCGAGTTCCCATTTTTGTGGGAATTTGAACCTCCGAGGAGGGACGGGGATTTATTTTCCGCCCCATGGATCCTTCTTGAGGGTGGTGAGTTTCCACATATTCTGCTATTCGGCAACACTCGTGAGTGTTGCTGGGGCTTTTTCCACTATATGAGTGGCGAGGGCAGGAGGGGCGAGCGCAGGAAATGCTCGACTTAAACCGCCGAGTACCTCGCGGTGTTAGTGGCTCCTTCGAATCGAGCCATTTTGTCAACGCCGCTCCGAATGGTACGCCCAATCGACCAGGTCTGGCCTGCTTCTCTGGGCTGCTCTTCCAACGTCTCTCCACCGCTGGGGGTAATCTCGCACGCCGTAACTGCTTGGCGTACGGCTTCCCAGTTTCCCCGATCGTCTGCGGGAAGGGCGTGGTAGGCAACGAGGGCCTTTCCGCCCAGGAATTTAGTGAGAACAAGGGAGAGTTCCGCAGGGGAGAGATCGCAGCACTCCAGGACCTCGTTCGGCCCTTTCAAGCCATACTGGTTCGACTCTGTCCATTTTGGCATGAACGAGTGAGCTTGGCTGAGGGCACTCATTCCCGCGGCAGGGGCGGGGGTGGCGTGCTGTCGTTCTAGCACCTGGAGCTCATGGGCACGTTCTCTCTCTCTCTGCTCTTGGGCAATTCTGTCTCTCTCTCTCTCTCTCACGTTCTCTCTCCTCTCGTTGTTCTTGAGCGATTCTGTTCTTCTCTCTCTCCTCACGTTCTCTCTCCCTCTCTGCACGTTCTTTTTTCCTCCCGTTGTTCTTGAGCGATCTGTTCCTCTCTCCTCTCTGCACGTTCTTTTCCTTCTCCTGCTCTTAGGCAATTCTTGCCCTCTCTCTCCTCACGTTCTCTAGCCTCTCATTGCTCTTGGGCAACTCGTTTCTCTCTCTCTCTCACGTTCTCTTGCTCTCTCCGCCTTGGCATCGTCCACTCGCTCTTGAACCCATGCTCTCAGATCTTGCCCCGATAGTCCCATGTCCTTCCCAGCGGACATGTAGAATTTGAAATCCTCGTTTTGTTGGGCTCTGGTATTAGCCATCTTGGAATAATGGGTATAGGATATGTCTGAAAAGACTCAGGTTGTCTGAAACGACTCAATTGCAGGAATCTGAAACGCTCAATTGTTCAGACTGCAGGAGAATGGATCGGTCTGAATAAGACAGTTGATTAGTAAGTCTGAGGAGACTTTTGTTAAAATTGGATGTGTCTTGGAAAGACGTGGTTGTTCTTGGCGAACGAATTTTAATATGTGTCTCGGAAGACGTAGTTGGATTGTGTCACGCTCGGACTTGGCCGGCTGTAGCGTGAAGTTAAGGAGTTGTTCTAACGAACTAGACTGATCAGTCCAGTAAGGGCTTAAATGTGTGTGAACTACACTATATAATGTCTCAAAAGGACTTAATTTTGGGTTCCCGCAGGAATGAGAAATTCTCGCCACGGACTGGAATTTGACGAGAATTTTAGGAGTCTCTGAGGACTGGAATTTGGAGAAATTCTAGCCACGTTTGCGACGTAGAATTTTAGGAGTCTCTGAGGACTGGAATTTGGAGAAATTCTCGCCACGTGCGACGTAGAATTTTAGGAGTCACTTAGGACTTGGAATTTGTGGAATTGGGAGGAATTCTCGCCACGTGCGACGTAGAATTTTAGGAGTCCCTTAGGACTTAGAAATTACTAACGGGAAACCCAAAGAAAAATGTATGCTGGGAAATGAATGGGGAAAAAAAAAAAAAATGCTACACACGCGGGCCTGGGCGGGGTGGGGCGGGGGTTGCAGGTCGTCTGGCCAACACCGGAGGTATTTTTAGATTCTGTGTGAATGAACCCGTATATTTATATACCGTCTGGGATTCCGGGGAATTTCCCAGTCGTCTGAGAGGATAACAGTACAACGGCCTAGTAATTTTCCGTATAAGCGGAGTTTAAATTTCGTTTTCCTAACACCTAACTCGAATTCTAACTACACTGAGAGAATTGTCAGCAATGCAAGCTGACTTCGTCGTGTCCCACGTGGGAATTTATTCGCGCCCAAATAACAGTTCGCTAATTCGAAATGTGAAGTAAAATTTATCACAGAGGAATTTATTTCGCACTATTCCTCGAAGCAAGGATATGGCAAAGATTTTAACACAGGAATTTTCGCACTATTCCTCGAAGCAAAAGATATGGCAAAGATTTTAACACAGAGGAATTTCGCACTATTCCTCGAAGCAAGGATGGTTAGCACTGGTTATTTCCTAACTACCTATCCTGAAAGGCATGCATTAACGAATCTAATACGGCGGTTCTTTTCTCTCAGTGATTACATGCGTCCCTATTTCTAATTCCTAGGAACAGTCACGATTGTAAAAAGGTTTTGCTAAGATTAACACATTGCTTACGTGGAATTTTCTGGATCTGTGTGCTGGTTTTACACAAAAGGTTCGTAATTGTCTCGTACCCAGCTTAGCTTTGCTAATAGCTGATCTGGCAGGTTGCAAATGCAATAAAGCAACACTAGGTGAACTGCAACTGCAAAACGAGATCTATGGCCAGGTCGCCATTTTTACGTTTTTCCGTGGTTTTAGTTTGAAATATGCTCTGTGAGACAGGTAGCAACAATTTAAGGTAATTTAGCCTTGTGATTCTGACTTCGTGGGTACGGGAAAACGTAAAAAAAGAGAAAACAAAGGAGAATTTCATATGAGCATAGGGCTCTTGTTACTGAGGGAAATATTACGTAAAACACGTGGGCACATTTAAAGGAGTGTATTTACATAAATGACATTAGTACGGGAAAGAGGAACTCAGTAGATTGAATGAAACTGGGGAATTCCAGACACAGTCCGAGAAGCTTCCACAAAGGGTCCCTCTGAAATGAGAGATATGCACATTATACGCCAGTAATGAAATAGACAAAGAATGATGAATTCGAAGCTGCACTGAGGGTGCCAAAGAAGTAATAAAGACTTAATACTGCCGATGCAAGAGGCACACGGACATTAGACAAGGGTGATTTCTGGCTTTCTCTTTAACCAAATATTTCGAGACAAAAGCGTGACTGAAATGGGGCTCTTCCAGGGCACTTTACCTTAGCAGATTTTCCGAGGGCGCGTAGAAGGCGGTCCGTGGATGACTTGCGATTTCGAGGACGAGTTTCTTCCACGTGGTGAGATGCAAGGGCTTCCGTAAAGGGGCAAGGCGATGGGGACTCCTCGAAACTCCAAGCAATGGCGTGTGGGCTCGAGGCAGGCCAGCGGTGGAGCGAACACTTGGAATACGGTCGAAGGGCACGAAGAAAAGTATACTTTGGAAAGGGCCACGTGGTTAGGATGCAAGGGCATCGATGGGGCCAGGTGTTGGGGACATCTTCATTCCATATCTTCCAGCCCGCGTGTGTGTCGAGACCTCGTGGGCTTTTTGCTATTTATCCTCCTATGGGGCAGGGGGTGCGCCCAACACAGATGTTTTGACTCATTGCACCTGCTGCCCGCAGGGGAGGTTTTGGCCTGTAGGAGAAACACCCAAGCCAGATTACTTTTGCCTCGAAGGAAAGATCTTTATCAAAAATGGGAGCGCCTTTAATCTTTTAAACCCTTGTTTTTAAGTCGATAGACAGATGGTCTATAGATCGGCCGGCTGGCAGTAAATGAAACACAACAGAAGAACCAACAACAACAAAGGAGGGGGAGGGGAGGCAATTTGCTAGCGAATTCTTTGCTAATCATAATAATTATATATATATATATATATATATATATATATATATATATATATATATATATATATATATATATATATATATTATACCTGTCTATGTATCTGTATCTATCTATCTATCTATCTATCTATATATATATATATATATATATATATATATGTGAGTGTGTGTGTGTGTGTGTGTAAATGGATGTATGTGTGTGTGTATGTGCCACAATAATTCTGAAACGCATTGAGCAATTTCAACCAAATTTGGTATATATGACTTACTATCTGAAAAAGTATACTGTGGGGATAAGATAATGGCACCAAAGCGAGTGGGGGTTGGGAAGGGGGTGACAGAAAGTGAGAGGGAAAGGAAGTAAAAGAGAGAATAGAGGAGGTGTAAGGGAAAAGAAAGGAAAAGAGACAGGGAGGGTTGGAGAGAGAAAGAGAGAGAGAGGGGAGAGAGTGAAAGAAAGAAAGAGTGAGAGGGAGAAGAAGTGAGAGAAAAGGAGTAGAGGGGGTGTTTGAGAGAATAAAGAGGGAAAGAGATAGGGAGGGTTGGAAAGAGAGAGAGAAAGAAAGAGGGAGAGAGAGAGAGAGAGAGAGGAAGTGAGAGAGAGAGAGTGAAGGGAGTGTTAGGGAGAAGAAAGAGGGAAAGAGACAGGGAGGGTTGAGAGAGAAAGGGAAAGAGTGAGAGAGAGAGTAGAAGGGGTGTTAGGGAGAAGAAAGAGGGAAGGAGACAGGGAGGGCTGGAGAGAGAAATAGAGAGAGTGAGAGAAAGCAAGAGTGAGAGGGAGAGGAAGTGAGAGAGAGAGTAGAGCGGGTGTCGGAGGAGAAAGAGGGGGAAAAAGTGTGAGAGAGAGAGAATGAGAGGGAGAGGAAGTGAGAGATAGAGTAGAGGGTGTGTTAAGGAGGAGAAAGAGGGAAAAAGTGAAGGAGAGAGAGAGAGAGAGAGAGAGAGAGAGAAAGTTTATTGGTTGTCATTCAGAGTTATTCCGGGCAGTGCCGGGGTTGGTCAGCTAGTACATATATATGTATATATATATATATATATACACACACACATACATATATGCATATATAATTATATATATACACACATACATATAAAACAACATGGAGCCACCTTCCTTGGCAATAAAGGGAAGCAATTTATGTAAGTGACTGAAAAAGTTTTAACCACGAAAGGTTAGCAAGTACAAGACTTATCATACTACTACTGCGTAAGTAAATAAAGAAACTGACTAATTTAGGAAATTATATATATATATATATATATATATATATATATATATATATATATATATATATATATATATATATATATATATATATATATTATGTATCACCTATATATATAAAATATGCACATATATATAAAGTAAATTTGCAGAATACATCAGAGGTCATTAAAATGCTTAGTCTTTCTATTTATTTAAATAGAGAGTCAGTCCATTTATTTAGAGGGTTTCTCTGTATCAGCTTCATATTAATCGCCGGAATATGACTGTTGATGATTTTGTAAAATTCATCAGAAAATGAATTATCAGTAAAAGACTGCCCGAGAGAGGCACTCTTTGGACAGTAGGTACGGGGAATTTTTTAATAACTTCGTTTAAAATTTTATTAACGTGTCTGAAAGATAGTTTGGATGGACATTTTTGTCAGCAAAACATTTGTGAAGATACATGATTTCCTCTTGAGATGAGGTCCATTCCGGAGTCAGACTAAAAGCCCTATAGAATAGAGTCGATATGAATAAAAATCATGGTATTGAAAACGATCGTTATTCCTAAGAACTAAAGCGGCTTGTTAGAATTTTCGTATTGAAACCATTGAATGCAAAAATTCAGACAAGCTTTCCTTTCAGACGCTTTAGTTCTTAGGAAGAATGATCATTTTAAATACTACGATTTTTAGAAAAACATTTATCTGAGTGGGAAGCAACCTCTATACCCTTTGCCTTTCTAAGTTAGATTCATATCGACCCTTTTGCATAGAGCTCGTTCCTTAAAGAAACAATGTATCTTCAAAAATATCTTGTTGACAACTGCTTCCATTCGAACTGTCTTTTAGGCACGTTAACAAATTTTTAAAAGTGAATGGCTTTTCACTGGTATTGATGAATAGTTTTAGTCCTACCAATTTTCACATCTTATCAGCTGATGCAGCACAAGCTTCGCGTATTTTCTTTATTTTGGAAAGAGTTACCAACCATTTCTCATGTTAATACTAAAAGTTGAGCTATCTCTTTCTAACGATAGAATGGAAATATTTCATTTAGTGCTGCTACTACTACAACTCTTACTACAAGTGCTACTACTGCTACACTGTCATATTATAATGAAATGTAGGTGTTGAGGGAGTAACATTAGAATACATCAGTTATATGTTGATTCCACTTTGAGGAAAGAATTCAAGCATAACCAGTCCAAAAGGCAGAAATTGATAAAATGATGCCAGGCCAAATAACACAAATATGACCATAAATTCGCCATTTCTTCTTATCCCCCCAGGGCAGTCTCGGGTGACCTCTCAAGAAGCCATAAACAAGTGAGCAGTGATAAAAAAACGATGGCTGCTGAGACATCCTCCACTTCCTCCTCCTCCGGTTGCCAGAGGCAGAGGTCGCTCAAGGACCGACTCAAGGAAGGAATTCCCTTCTCCTTCGCGAACCAGTGAGTACTTTCTTCCTTGCCTATTTCTATTGATTTCAGGATACGTAGGATAAGAAAGGCCGTTTTTCCTCTTACAATTCAATTACTTTTTGGATGTGTAGGATAAGGTATGCTGCTATCGATGCGTTATGTAACAATGAAATTTTTTTTCTTTTTTCCCTTTTATACATACGCAACATTCCCATATTATGTGCTCTCCTCTTCGAGAATTGTTTAAAAACTAGTCTCTATGTGGGTAACAACTACCGTCCGCTAAGTACTCCGTGATTTGCATGTTTTAGGAACCGTCATGGATGCATAAGGTTCCATATGCAATTTACGAAAATTACACACAAACACACATACATATATATACATACATACATACATACATACATACACACACATATATATATATATATATATATATATATATATATATATATATATATATATATTAAGAGGTAATAGACCAGTGGAAATTACAAGGCCTGGGCAAGGGCTTGAATCCCGTCTCAGGGCGACAGTCTCAATTTGCTTTGTTGTTGGTGGTCGTGCCCAGGGGTGCTCCACAGGTGAAGTCCAGTGCCACAGCGAATATTTCATTGAAACCCGGCCATGGTTACATACGTACCTACATACATACATACACATATATACATATACATTTATTTATGTATATATATATTATATATACACATACATTAACAGTATATATATGTATACACACACACACACACACACACATATATATATATATATATATATATATATATATATATATATATATATATATATACATACGGTGTGTGTATATAGTTGGTCTAGATATATTCGAGAGTAGTTGTTATAAATGCGTTGAGTTTTAAATGACAAAACTCATGGTTCGTAACGCGCAGACTTTTTTTCAAAGGCTCGATTAAGTTTGGCTTGGAACATCGATACTTTCCACTTCCGAGGAAATGAGGCCTTCTAATTAATCTAATAATTTCACTTTATATTGGTGATCGTCATCCTTTACTTGAGCAATGGCCATCCTTAAACTCACTCTGTTTATTTTGACAAAACGTCATCTTGATTTGTTTGTATTTGAACATCATTATTTTCAGACAATGTTGAATGATCCATGCCCACTTTACCTTCCATATGAAAATTGAATTATGTATGTTACTTGTGTATATTGTACATTTAGACATAGCCTTTACACCTCGTTTCTCTCATTCTAATACATACGTAACTAGTAAGAGACGCCTAATCTCCTATAGTTGCATAAGTCTTGAAAATAGAAAACTTGCGTAACATATGTGTGTTTACAGTTAGTATATTCATATCCTTTATGCCTGGATTTTCTCATTTGAGTGTTTACGTAGCCAGTAAAAGAAGCTTCAGTCTATTGATAGTAAAAAATAAAAGTCTCAGAAGGGGATATGCTGAAGATATAGAAAACAGAGAGACGGCAGAACATTTTCTAACATTGTCTCTTAACACCTGGAACATGCTGTCAGGACAATGCAGTGTAGCCACTTGTTAAACATTGTTGATATTTACAACGGATAGAAAACTAAGCTTTGAAGTAGCTCACATTCTCTAGGACTTCCATTATGAACAGAATTCTTTTGAAGAATCGAATTTTTCACTGAAGGTGAACTAGTAAAGACACCATAAAAATAACAAGGAAAATATAAAAACGTATCTAAAAGAGACCTTAGAGGGGCTTCTCAGAAGTAAAGTGTATAACAGTATACCAGTTTGACCCCAAAAACTGCGTAGCATGAATCTCCCAAGGACTAGAATTTATATTTCCCTAGGAATAATACAAGTTCGTGAGAAGAAAGTACGTTTTGTAGGTTCAGTGAGTCAGTATGGGGTTTTATGAATTTTGTAGACGAAATATTGTGGAAATATTTTGTCTCCAGTGAATTATACTTTTTTCACCTACCATGTTAGAAGTCCAACTATTGATCTCATCAAAAACAGATTATAAAACGCAATCTTCAAGTGAGTGACATTGTGCAACCAAAGAGCAGTTATTAGAAATATTATCATTATCATATGAATTTCTTTGGTAAGAGAGAGTGAAGATTCAGTGATAGCAAGTGAAGAGAAGCAGTGTGAGACACAATGACGTATGGAGTATGGAAACAGGAAACTTAAGCACCAATATATGAATCATAATCAGAATACCGTGGGTAAATCCTGAAAAAGTATAATGTTCCTTGAAAGCCGAGCAAGCGTATCTGCCCCTTCTTTACTAAATACAGTTATATGTAATGAAGCCCACCTCGTCAGGTTGGGACTTGGTGTAACAGGTGAGTTTATGAAGATTTGTGAGAGTACTAGGGGGTAGCAGGTAAACATCCACTCCCTCCTGGGCGGAGTTGACAACCGGTCCTAGGTTAGGTTAGGTTAGGTTAGGATGAATTAGGAAGCACCCTTCATCTAATGTAATCTTAGGAAAACTACTGAGGGGGTAGGAGAGAACAATTAGTGCTCTGTCAATAAAGATATTTTCTTTGCTAAAGAGCAATGGTCCTGTAATTTAGGGTCCTATCCTGCAACACATCTGCGTGTGAGGTTCTACAACTAAAAAACAGCCTCGATAGTTGGTTTAGGTAAAAACCCTTTGCATGTCCCACTACATCAGTTTCCTTTTGAAAAGAGATGGAAAAATGAAAGGGAAAGAAATGTTCGAGCAGTGTGCTGTTCAAAACACGTCCTATAAAGTTTGTGGAATCCTCCCCCATTTCCCCTGTTTTTTATTGCCTCAGCCTTAAACATTTTCCTCCCTGACATCGAGTGCGGGATGCAGCAGCAGCGTTGAATGACCCTTAATTATCTTCCTTTTGGTGGTCCTCCCTTTCCCGCCCCATTATTATTCCACTTTATTTATTGATTTATTCTGTTTTTATTATTTATCCATTTATTTATGTATTTGACAGCTGCTTTCGAAAGGGATGTACGGAAGGATTTTTAGGGAACTTTCGCACACCATCTTTTACGCGCAAAATAAGCCAGAAATTAAGAGACCTACCCTAACAGGAAAAATTTTCCAACCGCCATTTGTGGCACGTTTCGTGAATCAGGAAAAATATTTCAAAACGGGTCCCATTTTTTGGATAACCAGTACTGTCGATCGCAAATTCTTTAGAATTTGATGTGAAACAGGAAGAGTTTTGCGGACAGTGGGGGGTTCAAAGAGCCACAGCAAAAACATTTGTTATTTCAAATAAAGAAAAGCTGGGAACAGAAGACGTCATTCCGATCTTTTGTTCTTCAAGGCAAAGGAAGAATGGCGCAGTTTTCATGATAGCTTCCTGACGCTTAAAAGCATCACATCTGAAATATCCTCTAAGGGTTGTCCTTTATCCAGAATCTATTTTATATGCAGCATTTCAGCTGTTCCTCAACCGCCCATATCAAAACGGTGAGATAAAACGTAATTTTTACTCCTCCTACTTTAAAGTTATCTTAAGTTCAATATTTGCCAGTGTCATGCATGTGAACATTCACAGATATTTAAAGAAAATTAATCCTGATGAATTAGATTAGAACTTGCAAATACAAATAACATTTGAAAACGTGTTTCTCAATACACCGTCTTTACTACCGTTTTCTTAAAAAACAATAAAAAAAAATTATGGATAAGGTACCTTGAAAGGGCCAACGATCAATTCATAGGAATTTGATTATGTATTTTGCTTTAGTTAAAAATCAAAGGAAAAAATTCTGCCTTAGGGAAGGATATTTTTTCTGTCAGATTCCTTGTCGTTGTAACTAAGCAGATATATGACTATTAACACAAGAAAGTTGATTTCCTTAATGCATTACCTGGAGCATTTATTTAATTACATATACACAAACACGCATACCCGTGAATGTTTGTTGACTATTTCAGACATATATATATATATATATATATATATATATATATATATATATATATATATATATATATATATATATATATATATATATATGTAGTGTATATATACATATATCTGTATATACTGTATATATAGACAGATAGATAATGTGTGCGTAAGTGTACGCTCATTTATGCATGCACACTGGTATGTTTCTTTAATCTACCATTACGTTACATGTTCATTGCACATATTCGTATTCCACTGTAAACGAATTGCAGGAACAAGTGCCTTAAAAATTAAGTATTGGGGTTTTCTGCTTTTCATACAAAATCCAGAATTGGTTTTAGAAAAGAATAATTATCTCCACTGGGACAAGTTCACATCATTGCTGGTATCTGAATGTAGTGCCTATATGTCATAGGATGTACTTGAACGTAAGAGCTGTGGTCTTGTACTCAAATGTTCCTGAGGCAGAGAAAGAAAGAACTGAGATAATGACAAGTCTCACTATAATGATAATAATCAGAAATACACCGCAGAAAACAACGACATAGGAAACTACAATAACAGATTTTCATAGAGTCGCTGACTGTTCGTCAACTATTTATCCACTATTTACAAATATTCGCTCGTTGCAATTGTAGTCTTCAACAAAGACAATTTTCACCCGTTTCATATGAAGTGTAATTAAATTTCCCTTGGGATAAATTTTTACTTTTTTTATAGAGCAGTCTATGCAACTTCAGTCGTACGTAATAGAGGATTCTAGGAAGAATTTTGTCAAAATAAATAAATAACGATATATGTATATGTATATATGTATGTATATATTATATATATATATATATATATATATATATATATATATATATATATATATATATATATATATATATATATATATATATATACATATACATGCAAGTTTAATTGTTTTTAAGATGCCTTTCTCTCTCTCTCTCTCTCTCTCTCTCTCTCTCTCTCTCTCTCTCTCTCTCTCTCTATATATATATATATATATATATATATATATATATATATATATATATATATATATATATATATAATCAGAAAGCTACAAACGTCTTTTAATATCAATTCACTCTACACCTCAGAAGTAATATATTTTCATATATATGTTACCGAAGGATTTTTAGGTGATAATAAGTCCACCGTCGTGGGATCGAACCAGCGACGGACGGGAGAATCAGGACTACAGTGACACGCCAACCAGTCGGCCAAAGAGACGGGTGGGCTGATGGGAGATGGTATTCATTTTATAATATACCTCTCTTGTGGCCGACTGGTTAGCGTGTCACTGTGTCCTGATTCTCCCGTCCGTCGCTGGTTCGATCCCACGGGACGGTGGACTTATTATCACCTAAAAATTCCTTCGGTACACATATATGAAAATATATTACTTCCGAGGTAGAGTGAATTGGATATTAAAGGATTTGTAGCTTTCTGATTGTATATGAATCACGGTGATGTGATAAATAGTCATATATATATATATATATATATATATATATAATATGTGTGTGTGTGTGTGTGTGTGTGTGTGTGTGTGTGTGTAACTACACTCCAGTGTATAGCCGAGTGCAGCCAAAAATGATTGTAAAACAAGAATCCGTTATGAAAACTAAACACAGATTTCACAGTTCAAAAAAATGAAAATTGAGAGGATACTTCTCCATGAATCCTCCGGCTTCATTCCCAGAAGTCTACCATCACTCTTCATCTAGCACATTATATATCGAGTCAGTCTTTCATGCTCACTCCAGATTTAAATCTACAAACCTCGCTGGTCTCAGGCTCCATGGATCCCCCAGTAGTGGAGCGGGTAACTACAAAAAAATAGGGGAAAAGTGCAAATGGTGATACAAGCGTGAAACTTGGCTCACCTATTCCTCTTGTCCCTTGGTCTCATTATTACAAAAATTTTTCCATTTTCCAAGATGGCCGACAGGTCTTCAAATGGTGTCCAGTGGATATTTGAATATTGGTATTTAATTGATTAATCACATTCAAATCCCTAAGTCACTCCCAGTTTATGTTAAAATATTAAAAACAAGATTTTATATATGTAGATACATCATTTCTCTGCATAGAAATATCCAAGATGACTGTCACTATATCAAAAATGTCCGCCAAAATGTCAAAAATTGGTACTTAAGCTCATATATGAGGCTAAAGGTCAGGTAATACATGGATTTGGGGTAACTTCAGCCTGATCAGTTCATTTTTTGTAGATTAGAAATCAATTGATCCCCAGTTAATTAATTTTCATCCTCATTTAGAAAAAAAATGGGTAATAAGCTTAATATAAAAGTGTAATAGTGTAGTGTCAGTGTACTACCAGGGCAGACTGGTTGACACTATAGCTGTGAAACTCAGCATGGGGTTCAGTGCTAGCTAATGGCACAGATTTATTATTAGTTTCCCAAATGGTGTTTAGCTAGCCCCACTTCAAAGTTAAACAGCAGCACCTGAATTGATAGGATGTGCTAGCGCGGGAGAGCGGAGCCAACGAAGATGGGGCTTTAGTCTTCTAGATGGTGTGCAGATCACACGGGAATTAAGTAGCATTGGATGAATAACCTGGCTAGGGGTAGGATTATGACATATCTGAGCCTAGTTGTATCCCATATCTGAAAATATATATATGTTATATAGGTGATAAAAGGATAAACCCTCAGCCTATAGAAAAAAGCAATGGCAGGACAATCTTGGAAGTCAACGTCTTTCCTGAAGGGAGATTGTTGCTTGTGCCAAGAGGACACACGTGAAAGACTAGTTGATGCATCTGGTGCTGGCTATGTTACCCTTGCTACAAACGTTCCTGAATTCTATAAGTTAAATGCAATGCCTATACCATTTTATCCCAAAAAGCTTGATGAAGGTGATGGAATTCCGCAGACCTTTGAAAATAACAAAGCAACATATCACGAATCATGTATGCTGAAGTTCAAAACAACAAAACTAGAAAGAAAAAGGAAGTCACTGTGTAAGACAAAAGAAGATGATGCCCTATCAGCAAAATTCATACATAGTAGCCAGAAGGCAGATGAAGAAGATGCAGAAGAATCTAAGAATGAGAAAGAAGGAATATGCTTTATTTGTGACCAACCAGCACCAATCAAAGATTTACGATTGGCCATGACATTGCCTATACATGAAACACTGCAACGATGTGCCACCAACCTACTAGATATTGTTTCTCAGGACCATATATATCACCCATCTGGTCTGACAGGTGTGTACAACAGGGAAAGGGCCTGGCTAAATTCCCAGAAAATTGGAGATGATTATATGCAGTACAGACAAGAGGCATGATTATATGCAGTACAGACAAAAGGCATGTGCCCATGCTTTTGCTGAGCTTGAGATGTACATAAGAGACAAGCAGTTGACTACAAATGGGTGCTGCTATTTTACAGTGGTAGAACTTATGATTTGTACAAACAAAGACTGGAACAGTTAAATGTTGATGCTTCTTTTGTGCACCGAACACGGTTGAAAGAACAGATACTTGCCCGCATCCCAGAACTGGAGGACTTTAAAAAGGGAAAAGAAATTTGGTTTGCCTACAAAAGGAAAATGGGAGAAGCCCTAGCCACGGCATGTGACTACAATGATCCACTAATCGTGGCCAAGGCAGCTAAGATATTGAGGAAACAGATGCTTGAACATGAGATAGAATTTGATGGAACCTTAACAGCAGACACTGGAAGAGAATCTGTGCCACTAAGTTTGTTGGAATTTGTAAGTGTGCTGCTAAACAGTGGTGACATAAAATCCCAACTTAAATATGGAACATCATCTACTGATCTAGCTTTAGCACAACTTTTGCACTTCAACTGTCAAAAGAATCCAGCATCTTCAACAGTCTCCAGACATACCAAGTCAAGAGAACCTCCGTTTCCAATATATATTGGTCTCCTGGTCTTTGCAAAAACCAGGAAGTGTCAATTAATTGATACATTCCATCACCATGGAATCAGCATCAGCTATGATAGGGTTCTGGAATTGACTAAAGGGTTAGGAGAAGCAGTTGTAACAAGGGCTGTGGAGGAAGAAGTAGTTTGTCTCACTACACTAAGAAAACGGCTCTTTGCAACTTGTGCTGTTGACAGTCTGGACCATAATCTAAGTCCCACAACTGCACAAACATCCTTCCATGGGACAGGTATATCTTTGTTTCGGCATCCGAGCACTGATGAAAAGGGTGAGAACAGAAACTTGGCCCAAATCATCCAAAGTGGAACAAAGTAAAAAAAAAGTACCTTCTTTTCCTGAATACTACACAAATGTGCCTCCTGCTCACTTTAAACATGAGAATCCCTTCCTTTCATCCAGTGGAAGTGCAGGACACCAACAGGTTGTGCTTTCAAAGCATCTTTCTCTTGAGTAGTAATGGCTTGAGAAAGTCAGTCTGTCAGACAGGAGTGAAAATGTTGTGTCCATATCTTGGGCAGCACATCACGCTTCTCAGAAGCGACAGGCCCCATTTGAAATAACCTTATCATCAATGTTTGGACAAGCTATGGATTAAATTTGGTAGAGGAAAAGACATGAGGTGGATACCTATCCATGAAATTGCAGCAGCCATGTGACCAAAAGCCTCAGTCCTTCCCTTTTTCCATGCATTTAGCAGGTGTGACACGGTGTTTGCCTTTCATGGAAAGGGGAAGAATTCTGCATGACAAACATGGACTGTTTCAGCGTCACACCCACCTTCACCAAACTAAGGTCAACACCAGCAGCTGTAGAAGAAGAAGACCTGCAAATTATTGAAGAGTTCGTGGTGCTAATGTATGACAGAAGCAGTTTGTATAAAAATGTAAATGAGGCTAGACTTGATCTCTTTGCAAGAAAGCAAAGAGCTTATGATTGCATTCCACCTACAAGGGCTGCTCTTAGAGAGCATTGCAAGAGAGCTGCCTTTCAAGCAGGGCACATTTGGTGCCAGTCTTTAGTATGTCATCCAGTTTTACCCATTCCAAGACACTGGGGATGACAACAGATTGATGGCACCTGGTTTCACTATTGGACAGATTTGCCAATAGTAGCAAAATCTTGCCAAGAACTGGATAAGTGTGGCTGCAAAAAGGAATGCCATGGCAGGTGCAAGTGCTACAAATCTGGACTTGGCTGCACAGCTCTCTGCAGCTGCACTTACTAAAACTAATTAATACACAAAACATATTTGTTTCTCTCAGGAGATACATACTTTTTTATCATTGGCGGCCATTTTGGAAATATGGTGTTCATATGGTGGCCATATTGGAAAGATGGGTTCACTTTATCTCTTCATGACAGTAAGAATGCCAAAATGCAAATTCTCAATCATTACATGGACAGTATGCAACTTTTATAGGCTTATGAAATGAAAATATTTGAAATATACAGCAAATTTGCCGCCATTTTGGAAACGTGTCAGCCATCTTGGAAATAGCCAAATATTGAGGTGGCCGGAGGTTGATTTTGATTTATGGGGGTAATAAGAGTTCTCATGCCAAATATGTTGCTTGTATCACCATTTGCACTTTTTTCCCATTACCCCGCTCCACTTCAAGGGCAACAGTGCTTCTTATTACATGAATAGTCATCAGAGTCCATTGTTGTTCATGATGGGAGGCCTTCACGCCTTCAAATTCAAACTTGCAAACTATGCCTGTCCCAGCTTCCTTGGATCTCCTAGGGGTGATTTGGAGGAGACACCTAAGCCTCTCAATATAAACTGTGCAGAAAGCAGAGAGGCTACTGAATTCTGAGACCTTCTGGGGCTGGAGCATTAATAAAGACGCCTCGTGGCCTGTAACATGTATTAACTTTCATTTTTCTGAAGTGGGAAGTTTATGTTGCATTTTCATTTTGGATTCTTGGTTTTCAGTTTTTAGCTGTATTCTCCAATACTGGATTATGTAACTACGTAGATTTAGTGTAGCCTTGAAAAAGACCATGGGTTAATGCATGAACAGTTATCTGCTTGCAAATAAATAAATGGAGCAACATAAGGGCAATTCTTATTCATACTTCTAAAGACTTCAGCCTTGAAGACAGGAAGAAGTACTGGAAATATTGGAAATGTTATCAGAAAGTTATAGATGTCATTTGTGCATAAGTTCTTGATGAGTATACTGTATATATGTGTGTGTTTTGTGTTTATATATATATATATATATATATATATATATATATATATATATATATATATATAGTATATGTATATATATATATGTATACATATATATATGTGTTGTACATGTATATGTATATATGTATGCTAGATGAGATAATTGAAATTGTCAGAAAAGTTCCCAAAGCAGAAAACATAGTTTATACTCATGAATTTTATGATACACATGTATTTTTGTATGCGTGTATAGGTATTATCCAGACATGCTAATGGATGCAAAATGAGATGTGTAGAACACACTCGTAAAGAATGATTCCTCGCATGTTATTTGCTAATTATAACTAGCTATATTTTGACCCATAGCTGTAGTGTTACAAGATTATTGGAAGAATAATCTTGTATGAAATTTTTGTACAAAAATCACATTCTCATAGATAACGTTTCCTGTTCGGGTACTGAAGACTTAGCAAGTCGTTCTGATGCTACTTTCATACCTGGGTTGTTTAAATTAATTTTAAAAAACGCCAGTGATTTCCTTAGATAAAAATAAAGCACGGCAATGTTTCCCCTGTGTTTTATTCATTATCTCACTCTGGTTACAGCAGCAAGTTTGAAAGCTGTCTTCACCATGATGACGTTGCATGGGATATAAACTTCGTTTTGGTTCAGGGAGAGATATTGTAGAAGTGTATGACCACATTTGGTTCATAAATGCAGACTCCAATATTTATCCTAGTCAATTAATTTTTCCATGGACGGAAGGCTGTGAAACTTTATGGCCATAAAACTCCACTATCATTGTTATGGTCTAATTGTAACCTGTGTTTGAGTCGTAGTTATAGCAAGAGGGGCAATAAATTGGTCAGAGAACACCTCTAGGTCAGCGTTTCTGACTTGCAAACATTGGTTCATTAGCTTTAGATGGAAATGGTGCCTTTTGATGTAGGGGATGAAGAACCTTCTCGAGTTGTTTACGAAGGTTTAAAATTGGCTGTCGTGTTGGAACAGGTTATAAAGGAAGATGCTGAGTTAACAAGTCGAGGGTATCCCATCTAAGCTCCCAGATCAAAGGAGACAAAAATGGAAGGCGAAGAATGAAAGAATATCGTAAAGAGATTGTAAAGGAGGTTTATGATTACTAGTAAAATAGTCCCAGGAGAACAATACTTCGCTTCAGAAAAGTAGCCTTTGATACCGGCATACGCGACAAACGCACGAGCAGAGAAAAGTAGAGAGGAAGAGAGTGATAGCGACGGGGGGAGGAGGACAACAGCTTTAAATTACGGCTCGTCAAAGTTTAGTTGGTTTTCATGTAGCAGTAGTAAAGCGTTCTCTTCTCTCTCTCTCTCTCTCTCTCTCTCTCTCTCTCTCTCTCTCTCTCTCTCGTAGTCAGGACTGTAAATGCTTATATTGACTATTATTCTCCGCATTCGATAATCTCCAAAATCTTATGATACGGCTCTTGTTGAAACATTGAAATTTCTTAGGTCGATGTATCTTGTCTGCTCATTTTATGTTTACAGATTTGTGTTACACCGATATCACGGCTCGACCTTATTGAATATTCAGTTTTTTTTTTTTTTTTTTTTTTTCTTTTATCGTGTTGAGCATTTTCCAGAGAAGAATTTTCTAAAATACAGTATTGATTACTTACTTGAAATTAGCGGATATGTGCACCTCTGTCTACAACTGTGAAGTATGATGTACTTTCAAGTTCAGATTTTCGTATCTGGACAACGTTTGTTTATATAAAAGAACTTTCCTTAATGAAGTGCTTAAATGTGAGTTTTGTCCCGTTCCAAAGTCTCAGTCAGAAGTATACCAGATCTTTTGAGCACGAAAAATATTTGATAACCTATTATAATCAAAATGTCTTATAATGAAAAAGGATAACAGAAAATAACGACACCATGATCGTATGGCATTTACCATAATAAAAACGGTACGATGGAGGTGCAGTACAAAAGGTGCTGCACGTAATGGGTGAAATGGCTGATGATTATGAATAATAACGCGGTGAAAATAAATAACGAAGATCACTTGCATAGTATTTTACTAGACCTTGAAATCGTCTAAAATGGAAACATTTGAAATGAAAACCAGGCAGAATAACAGATAAATCTGAATGGAAAAATATTGGCTGTCACGAATAGGTTTCTGGGAGACACTGTCACAAAAGATATGGAATGAGGAAGGGACTGGGCCATAGAGCAGGTGAAGCGAGGAAGGCAGCAGGATCTCTGGAGACGTTTTGGGAATGGAAAATGTTGTCTTAGCAAGCAAAGCCTGGCATGTCTGAACCGATGGTTGTGCCAATACTTTTCGTGTTTATGGGTTATCCCACAGAGACTAAAGTCATGTATAAAATACTTCACGCGTTTGGCGCAGTGAAATTCATTAACTCTTATAATAAGTCAAATAACACCCGTTCGCAGTAGGGTTCAAAAATATTTTCGAAATGTTTGATTTTTCCCTTTTTTTAGTAACGCAAACATCAGAATAAAAATCAGATTCCAGTATGAGTTACGGTTCATCTATTTTTCCAAGAAGATTACCTGGAAATATTACGAAGTGTTTAACTGATGAAACGAAGAAAGCTTTTAACCATTTGCAGACTTTATTAATTCACTTATTTATTTGTCGAGCCTTTAGAAGTCTCCCTTCATTGACAGCCTCTCTCTCTCTCTCTCTCTCTCTCTCTCTCTCTCTCTCTCTCTCTCTCTCTCTTTTGCCCTTTTCCATTTCATCTAGCGAGGGGTCATGGTCGTATCGACAAATCAATTTTTGCAAATCGCTCGAAGACGCCACATTTCCTTTAACTTTTCTTCTTTCATTTTTCAAAACTTTTAGAACTAAAACTAAATGGGCACGAGTGGAAAAAAGGGAGGCAGCCGTTTTTGTGTGGTCAGGTTCTCAGGTGAAAGAAAAAAGTCGACGGGAAAGAAAGATGACTGCACATCCAAGTTTCCCAGCCTTTTAAGGTAAAAAGTTCGAAAAGGTTTTATTTTTGACGTTTGAGAAGTTCACTCAACTCGATTTTTTTCAGTTTTCGTTGAGATGTGTTTATTGATTTCCGGATGTATTTGAGTTTATTGATTTCCGGATGTATTTGACTTTTATTTAGTTTCTTTTGCTGCCTATTTGATAAAAATGAATGCCTAAGGAATATAATGTGACAAGGGTATTCCTCTACTGTTCATAGGTTTGTTTTCGATTATACAAAATCTAATAAGGAAAAGAAAGACGAGGACGCGAGAGAAATTTGCCGGACGTTTTTCCTACTACCGCATAAGTGTGTATCCAAACAAGTTACTTTGGCTTCAGACAGTCAGTTATTTTTATGATTCTATCTGCCTTTTCGGCGAACACTGTAAAATGAGCGTTGACAATACTAATTAGGAATTGCATTATACTAGCATTGTTGCAGCCATACAAGTACGACTATTATTTATCAACAAAAAACCAGAGCAGTTGTCTAGGTACTCCTTTCTCCAATACCATATCGCCTTGAATTGAAATCCTGTTCTATTTGACAGTGATCAGCTCACCGGTAGTGAGATGCATATCTGAATTTAGTCTCACGCTAAATGCATAGGTGCCTGTTACCAGCTTAGAGAATCTGGTTCGTGTTATCATAGCCCTTTGTCGTCAAAAAGGTACACACTTATATTTCTAGATGAATAACATTCGAATGTTGCTGTCGTGAACTCAAAGAAGTAGCAGTGTTTGTGTGCAAAACGTATAAATATTTTGTGCTAATTTAACTGTAAAATCTATATTGTTTGTATTCTCTTAACAGTAAATGTATGTCTTGCAATATCGGCCTACCAGTATCGTACGTTTTACTTACGTGATCGTGAATCTGATCACAGTGCTGTCAGTTAATGCTAATTATTTCATAACGGGATGTTGACTTCTGAGGTCAAAAGGACTCTGCCACTAATGAGAAAAGTAAATACAAAAAATGTTATTCTTGGGTTCTTCAAGATATCATTAGGTTATTTTAGTGAGTCCTCCTGTAACTCTCTTTCAGGGAAATAATGCTTGATTAGTCCAAGAAGTACACTTCTGTCTTTGTTTGTCTTAATTTGAACATTGCAAGTGTTTCCACTGCTATCCATAATTTTGTAATAAATTTTACTATTGGTTATGCGTGTGTGTTCGTGTATACGAGTGTGTATGCAAATTTACTTTGTTCGTTACTGTTAAAAATGTGCAAATTTGTTATATCGGACCTTTAATATACTGTAGATGAGTGATTGTGTGTGTGTGTGTTTGTGTGTAAGAATACTAAATATAGGTGCGAATATATGCGCACGGCAGTGTGAATGTTTATATTTGTTAAAACATTCTCAGCAAATAATGCCCTTTAACTCTCTCCCGACTAATCCTATTATGTCTGCAGCGGCTACATCCTGCTGAACACATTACCGGTGAAACTTGATCAACTCGTAGTTCTGAAAAAAATATAATTTCTCTCACTGTTATTGCCCATAACAAAGCAGTTGTCAGTTTTTCTTCAAAGAAATATAAGACACCGTGACAAGTGGAGGCCATATTAGATGTTATACTAAGTTCCTCTGATAGTTGCAATTTTTACTGTTGAACTTTTCCCCCGTATGATAATTTTTTCTGTACTAGAGTGTGGTGTACCTTACTATTTGAGTGACCCCCCACACGTGTTCCCCAAACAGTTTAAAATTTATAAATATGTACGTATCCTTTCCGCTCTGGTATTTCTATAATTGTATTTCAGGCACCGCGTTCATGAATTTTTGGAGAATATGGGCCCACACACCCCATTCGTATTACGCAGGTTAGGCATCGGTTCTCAGAGGTACAGCAAAGTCATTGTTAACTTTACAGGCGTTGTTTTGATAACCTTCTGTTAACATTAATAAAATTAAATTATTTGTCATTTGTGGATGGGGGTCTATAGTCTTTACTGTTTACTTGCAAGTCAATCGTGCAAAGACGAAGCCTAACAGGACTACAATCACTCCTAAGTTTCTTCCTTATAGGGGGCACGCGCCCCCGCTCGTAGAACAAATGTTTTGCTTCAAAATATGTGTAGGGTTACGAGGACAGTTGTATTTTTACTCTAGATTCATGAATCTATAAGTTAAGTTATCTTGGTTTAACCAGACCACTGAGGTGATTAACAGCTCTCCTAGGGCTGGCCCGAAGGATTAGATTTATTTTACGTGGTTCTAAGAACCAACTGGTTACCTAGCAACGGGACCTACAGCTTATTGTGGAATCTGAACCACATTATGACGAGAAATGAATTTCTATCACCAGAAATAAATTCCCCTAACTCTTCACTGGCCGGTCGGAGAGTCGAACGCTGGGCCACCAGCGTGCTAGCCGAGACCTCTACCCACCCCTCCAATGAAGAACTCATGAATCTATAGTATACTGTATATAATATATATATATATATATATATGTGTATATATATTAATATATATATATATATATATATATATATATATATATATATATATATATATATATATATATATATATTTCTTCTTCTTCTTTTTTAACGTGCTTTTTCCCATTTTTGTATGGGGTAAGCACGATGCCTTCTTTGAAGGACTTTTGATTTGGCTTTGGGGTAGACCTGTAGTCTCGATCGGCTGCCCTGCCTGACATCGCTTAGACCCCGGTAGCGTATGTTTCATGTATCATACGCGACCCAACGCCCTTTCTTCCCAGCAGCGAGAAGTTGTTGCGGGGTAGGGCGAGAGTTCGAGACGTGTGAGATGTTTGTTATGTTTTTTTTTTTTAGAAGGTGTTGTAGTGGCTTTGTTTTGTGTGTGTATTTAGTCTGTAACACCCATTTGCTTTTTAAGCAAACCTATCCGTTGATTACATACGAGTATATAATCCCGGGATGTCTACACGGATAGCAAAGTGTCTGCCTCTCTGATCAGTCGGCTGCGGATTTGAACCCACACCACAGACCTCTACAAAGTCCGAAGCTGCTGCTGTAACCGACTGAGCCATCGAGGCTCCATATATATATATATATATATATATATATATATATATATATATATATATATATATATATATATATATATATATTAAGTACCATTCGAAGACAGCAGAGCATCGGGAAGAGTACAAGCGAAGTCGAATTTGGCTCAAAAGTTCATTTGGTCACCTGTCTCACATTTCTTCTCACTTTAAGTGTAAGAAATAGCCTTGTAGATTTAGATAGGGCTTTGTTTTTCGAATGGTTCGGAAAGAAAATTTTCTTCATTTAGTTATGAGCAGGAGCAAGTTTAATTTTGGTGCATCGTAGTATTAAATAAACCGGTCAGTATTTCGTCCTCCTTGAAATAAAGTGGAAATCAAAATTATGAATAAAATTTTGTAATGGTACCGGTACGAGAAACAAGTAACAATTAGTACCATTCTAATTGAGACGAATGCTGTGGATATGCTGCAGTTATCCTGTGGCTTACATATTTTTTGAGTTATAATTAATCTGAAGGACGAGAGTCCAAATTATGATGTATGAAGCAAAACTCACTCGGAGTGAATAATAGTCGGGTTTGTTCGTGGCTTGTTTTAATGCATTTATGAAATCATAATCCTTATCGTGTGATGTCTGTTTAATTATTATGAGATAGGACGTTTCGGTTGCAGGGATTGACCTAAATCCCTCCTGTTGAACACGGCTCCCTGGGTCATGTCAACATAAGAATCACATGAACCGGTAGATGCTGCTTTTGATCCTCTGAATTGGCTGGATCCGCATTTATTTTATGTTTGCATCCAGTAGGGAGACCTCATCGTTTGTTTACCTTTCCATTGTCGGTTATTGTCAGAGCAGTAGCTGTACTGTGTATGATTTACCAAACGAGTGATAGTTGTCATAAAATTTAGGTTGAAATGCTCTTTCATGGCTTTAAAAACATTATCTAAAATTGTATAGTCCAGTCATTTTTTTTTTATTTCTGCTACATACATGCTCAGCTTGTTTGCCATCAGTTAAGCATAGAGTGATGAGCTTTCAAGTTTGCAAATATACACAGAATTATATGCAAGATGGTGTTTTATATATATATATATATATATATATATATATATATATATATATATAAAAAAAACACCATCATATATGTGTGTGTATGTATGTACGTATGTATATTATATATATATATATATATATATATATATATATATATATATATATATATATATATATATATATATATATATATATATATATATATATATATATATATATATATATATATATATATATATATATATATACTGTATATATAAATATATATATATACATTATATATATACATATATATATATATACATATATATATATATATATATATATATATATATATATATATATCAGTAACATTCGAACACAGCAGAGCAGAGCACCGGGAAGAGGTTCAAATGAAGTCGCTCTTTAGCTCGAAATCGGTAATGAAATTACTGGTATCAAATCATCATCATTCCATCGTCGTAAGATGCAAAGAACCTCAGTGAAATTTCGCCACTATTCTTTTCTCTGCTTAATCTACCAAAAATCTCCATTCATTTACAAGCTCAGTTCTCATCTAAGTACTAGGTCTGGGTCCTCCCATTCCTCGTTATTTGATCTGCATATGAAACATCAGTCATTTCCTTTATGGTACCATTCCTGACTATCATGCCATATGACTCCCAACGCTTAAATGCTTAATTCATAAAATAAAACTATTTTACTATCTTCCATTTTGATTACTTTAACTCATGTTACGAAGGGACAGTCAGCAGCAGAGCGCTCTTTTCTTTTTTTCTCTTCCCTGGAGTTCCTTGCACGCATACCTCTTTTATTTAGGGTATGGGGAGGGGGCGGGTTACCAAACCTTTCTTCTTATTTCATCATTCTTCCATGAACATCTTCTCGTACTGTATCCTCATCAGGGAGCACAACAGGAAGGCTTTGGCACAGGCCGAGCGAAGGTGTGCCCCTCTGTGGAATACCACTTCCTAAGTAGAAAGCAAATGGAACTAAATGAAACTCTCTCTCTCTGGCTCCCACAGAACTGCTTCTACCTTATCGGGACTCTCTCTCTCTCTCTCTCTCTCTCTCTCTCTCTCTCTCTCTCTCTCTCTCTCTCTCTCTGTGAGGAGCCGTGTAGGACGTTTTCGATCCTTGTGTGAGTTAATGTCCCCTCCAACTGGCAGTTTCAAAGTAGAGGGGCGGAGGCCAAAGGCTTAATGTCCTGTTAGAAGCATGATCCAGGCTATCCTCTCACAACCACTAATGGTTACAATTTCTTTGTCTGCATCCACGTCACCACAAGTGTGCTTAAAATAAGAACAACAGGCTAAGTAAGGGTGTGAAAGGAGCCTTTCAGCATTAAGGAAAATGTGTGAATGCCATTACTGGATGAAGAACAGTATGCTCAGAAGAACAGTATGCTCTATACACATCTTTGATGGTCCCTCGGTTTACTGCATCTTATAATTGTCCTTTTCTACTTTTGAATAGACAAGCTTTTCATCTGTAATGCAATCTTAACATTTACTGAACTAGGCGAGTCACAATTATATATATATATATATATATATATATATATATATATATATATATATATATATATATATATATATATATATATATATATATATATATATATACCATACCTACCATTCAGGTCCTTTTTACATTGAATTTGTGTTTTTTTAATATATATGTATATATACAGTATACATATGTATGCATATTATATTTATATATATATATATATATATATATATATATATAATATATATATATATATATATATATATATATATATATATATATATATATATATATATATATATATATATATATATATATATGAGTGTTTAGGTATGAACTATTTCCTATTGTTACTAATCAGATTAAAACAACAAATATGTATCTAAAAGGACTTCTTTAAAACTCACTGGGTGTCAAAGCAACTCGTTTTGGATTTTAATAACTAATGAACAACTACCTTTCATTTATAAACCAAATTACTTGTTATGCTTAGAGTCACCGAATAGACGTCACATTCACTTGAAAGGGGGAATTTTAATTTTGAATCTATGAAAATCTCTCACAAACTCACAGAAAGGTTCTGATGAGCATTATTCATGTGTGTGCAGAAGAGAATGCTTATTATTGGCCCTTTCCCAAACTAACGCCCATCACACAGAAGCATTTCGTTTATGTCTATGCAAGATCTGTGACCAGAGGTTGCCACGGGCTATCCAGTCGCCTTCAAGATAAAGATGGAAGAAAAATAAACCAGATCAGATGAAGGGCGGAACCATCGTAGCATCTTTTGGGGCATATTTGGAATCCTCTTGTGCCTACCTAACACATCCACGACTGCGCTTACTCTTTCGGGAAGAAGCCTTTGACCCTCGTTCTAGATAGTAGTCCACAAAACAGTGGAATACTTTCTAGCAAGAGGCTGTACATCTTGATTAGAGGTTATTTGGAGATAACTGCACATCAGTCCCTTTGTCTGGTTCTTTGTAAGTTATAGTTATCAGTTAGGGAATTGTCTCTGAGACTTGATCTCTGGCTGCGTCTGGTACAGCAGGCCAGGCATGCTCGTCTCTGGCAAAGTTGGTCGTGGATTGTCCGGGTCCCAACCGTGATTCTGGCTGAGAACAGTATCAGGTAGGGAGTTTGAGTATGGTAGTTCGTAACTCAAATAGTAATGCAGATGTCCTAGCGATAGCTCATCTAGTACTGTCCCTTGCTTATCGTAAAAGAGTAAAAGCTAGCCTGATGCTGACTTTAAGCGTGAATACAGTCTACGGAAACACGACCTATTAGTCCTTTTGACATGGGAAGAGTCTTAAACAAGAGGCGGCGGAAAATATACTTCAGGAATAAGTGGTTTGTAGCTGCCCCCTGGAAATCACAGCAAGTCTAATTTCAACAAACAGATACTAAAAGTATAACTTACAATGAGCATAGGAAATTCAAACCGTAAATAAAAAAAATTAGAATCAGGAATTAGTTTACAGAATTATTTAATTCTAATTGGTCAAAACCCCTGTTATAGTTCATAGTTCCTATCACTGATCTTCTTCTAAACACAAAGTGCGAGGAAAATGTGCTGTCGTTACTGAGAGCAACAAGAGTAGTTTTAGTGCTCTGTAAAAGAAAATTATTGATATGGCTATATGTCTGTCCGTCCTCACTTTTTCTGTCCTCCCTGAGATCTTAAAAACTCCTGAGACTAGAGGGCTGCAAATTGGTATGTAGATCAGCCACACTCCAATCATCAAACATACCAATTGCAGCCCTCTAGCCTCAGTAGTTTTTATTTTATTTAGATTAAAGTTAGCCATGATCGTGCGTCTGACACTGGTATAGGTGCCAACAACACAAGGCCGTGGCTGGAAGTTTCATGGGCCGTGGCTGAGAGTTTCATGGGTCGTGGCTGAGAGTTTCATACAGCATTATACGATGTACAGAAAACTCGATTGCGCCGAAGAAACTTCGGCGCATTTTTTACTTGTTTAATGACATAATGTACTCTGGATCAAGTGAGGCTCTAAGAGCTTCAGGAATTGGCAGTAAAGATTGCCTTCAGAGGTGACAAAATTGGGATGTTTTTATGGCGTTATCCTAAGAATTTATTTTTTGCTTCCACTGAAGAAAGTAAAAGTAAGATTACTTGACAGTACAGGACACACGATTACCGAATGACACGGGATTTCAGCTTAGTTTGTTATCGGGGAAAATACAAGAAATATATATAACTAGCTAAACAGGTTAGTCTCGCAACCTCTACAGATATTATGTTATTAAAGTGACTTTTGTGCCTCTTTCCAGAAATATTCAGTCTCATTTTAGTGAGAATTCACATCTGGTTGTACGTCTAAACTCTAAACAGGAATATTTCGGTCGATGAATTAAAATCAATAGGAGTCACATTTTCCGTGACGAAAAATCAATCCTTCTTATGTACAGTACACAGAAAGCATGGCTTCAGTATTAGAAGTTTGATGAAAAAGCTTTTTGTTTGCATGGTTGGTGTCCATGTTGTCAAATAATTCGATCACGATAAGTCTTAAAAGAAATGTAGCACGATAATACATGAGTGTTATAACATACATTCCTATCATTTCCTTAGCTATTTCTAATGGATGATTTCAGTGTAAGACTTAACCTCCAGAGATCTCAAAGTGGAGATCAAAAGTTTTAAATAGAATAAATCCAGTAATGTAAAATATTTTCCAGCATTATACAGATAATGCTCTTCTCTTTTTTCTTCTCGTCAGCTTTGAGGCAAGCAAAATAATCAGAAATATAAATTGAACCTACTCGTTATATAGGCAAGAGCATATTGAACCCGTCCGGGCTTGCTGAACACACGACCACGCGCTCTGCTGATATAGGCCGATAATAGCTTCGGCTGAGTAAATAACTAGAATTCGTGATGTGGAAGGGACAGCTGGGTCCCCTCAGCCCCTGTCAAGGAGGAGGTATGGGGAATTAATCAATCTCTCAGGGCCTCTTAAACCTCCGTTAATTAATGCCTTGTAAACATAACTGACGCACCTTAGGCGGTAGAAGCTGATGACTCTGGGGAATAATACACTGTATGGAAAATGATTTGCTCTGGTTTTCGTGTGTTTCATCGTGTGTCAAGGGATATATGATGGCACCTGAGATAACAGCAGGGTAGAGAGTCTCTTCTTTTCCCTTGATAACTTATCCTGATATAGGAAGAAGGGCTGCGTAAAAAATCTTATTGGCAAACGTTTGTTTCCTTCCTATAAAATTCAGGCATACTTTTGGCAACCGAAATGCTCTCTCTCTCTCTCTCTCTCTCTCTCTCTCTCTCTCTCTCTCTCTCTCTCTCTCTCTCTCTCTCTCTTCCCTGTGGTTATTTCGTGAATCTTGTTATTCTTCAGCTACGCTTCTAAAATTTGGATAAATTAATTTTCTTTACAAACAAGTTATGTGGTGGGATGCAATTTAACTGCTATTTTAGTGTGTTCTGTACGAATCCCTGCTTAATCACGATAACAAAAAAACCCAATACGATCAGATGTTTCATATGTGAATACGATCCTCTGTTTCACTGGTCGCCTAATGAATAATTCTCTTAATTTTTTTACTCACGTTGAAAATCGACAAATGTACATTGAACAACAATAAGTAACTGAAATATTTGAAATACTTTTTTGCAAAAAGCACAGTCACAGACGGTCAGTTAATCTCTTTAATGAAAGACCTAACAAATGCTGCAGGGTTACAGGTGTGCTTTGCTGTTTTTGTAAAGAATGGTTAACGTTTGTAAAGGCTGTAAAAGATTTCTTTCATAACAAAGGGCACTTTTATTGCGCATGAAGCGCCTTCACTGTCATGCCAACTCCAGAGATTATCCTCACCCCCTGGAACTTATTTAAAGTCACATGTAGGGTACACACACACACATACACATACTTATACATACACATACGTGTGTGTGAGTGTGTATATATATGCGTGTACATATATCTTTACATATGTGTATGTATCTAAATATGTTTATATAATGAGTATGTGTGCGTGCGCGCGTGTGCGTGTTAGTAAGTTACTTTCAAAATTAAAGTGATTTCGAAAGTCAGAACTAAACCCATGGCTCTGTATAGGTGTTTGGGGTTAACTTAACCGACAATTACAGGATAGGTGAAGAAGGAAGAGATGTAGCAGGGTGTGTTCAAAAGAGCAGAAAAACTTGGTGTTTCGATGGAAGCCACGGATGGAATGCATAAAATGACTGTGGAGGCAAGCCTCTCTCATGGAAGTGAATTGTGGATTCTGAGTCTAGACTAATGAAAACAGCTGTTGAGATCCATTATATGCCCATTATATGTGGCAAAGAAACATTGAAAGGGTTAGGAATGTGGAGATACAAAAAAAAAAAAAAAAGTTGAAAAGATGGTCGGCCTTTATTTTGAGGTACTTCGGCAACGTGGGAAGAATGGTTGATGATAACCTGGTGAAAACTGTACAAGTTCCTAATGGTTAGGGGGAAGAGGAAAGGAGGACGTTGAAAATAGTGGACAGATGGTGTGAAGGATGTATTGGAAACGAAGCGTAGGAGTGCATTCATAAGTTGAATGGCGTAACGAGTGTGAGGGTTAGTTACTCAACTGATGGACAGTCTTCACAGGTATATGAAGCCGCTAACATTGTGGAAGTTTCCTGCGTGGGTTCATCAATGATTCAGTAGCTAAAGCATGAGTGTTGCAGTCACTTCTGTGTTCTTTTTTATCCAGTGAGGTCTCACGTAGTGAGAATACTTGTAAAATTTTGTGCCGTGAAATTGCTGTGTTAATTAAATAAGTAAGAGCTGTGTTACAGTTTTCTTTTCGCAAGAGCAAGCACCGTTAAAACAGTGATTCCACGTATATATATATATATATATATATATATATATATATATATATATATATATATATATATATATATAATATATATATATATATATATATATATATATGTATATATACATATAAATATAAATGTATATGTGTGTGTGTGTGTTGTGCATTCATATGAGTGCGTCTGAATGCGTGTATGTGTGTGTATGTCGTACAAATGCCGTGTCAATTACACTAGTCAAGACAGTTAAAATTTTCAAGAATCCTGAGGGCAAATAGCGATAAAAAAATTGATTCAACAGATATGTCTCTCTCTCTATATATATATATATATATATATATATATATATATATATATATATATATATATATATATATATATATATATATATATATAATATAAGTAACTATCAATATATATATGAAGTTATAATAATCATAATAATAATAATGGCAATCGCAATGCTTATATAATACAGATGAAATTAGTTCTATTTTAACTAGTGAAGAAGTGAAAGAGAGGAGTTAGAGGGTAGTTGAGTGGTGTGTTTATGGGAAAGATACTTACCTTTGAAAACCTAAACAACACGTTTGCATTGGAAGGTGGCTTGATTCTAGAAGGTTGTCAATTTGCTGCTTTCCGGCATAATATATTTGTTTTATTCAAGGATATTGAAATGGTTTGTATTTTGCTCTAATACCCTTTTGAAGAATTATCTGTTTGTAAAATTGTATTCTCTGTATGTTACGTGTTTTGCTTCATGTTCGAGGATGATGTGCTTGTGCGTGTGTTTCACACCTAGTTGGGTGTGGTTGATACTGATTATCGATCACTTGCCTTTCCAACTTGATATGGGACTGATGTCCCTGCAACTACTGTAGTTTGGTTAAATATATTTAATTTGAGACATGACGTATCAATAAAACAAGCTACAAACACACACACATATATATATAGATAGATAGATAGACAGAGAGATAGATAGATAGATAGATAACAGGGCCTCATTTAAATAAGATGGTATTTAGCAGAGATATTCAGGAAAAGTTACAAGCTTTCCAGGACTAAATGTCATCATTGTCAGGTAGCCGTAAAATGACCAGACACGTGTTCCAGCTGGTCATTTTACGACTACCAGACGATGAGAACATTTAGTCCTGGAAAGCTTGTAACTTCTTCTGAACAAATATCTCCACTAAATACCATCCTGATTGAATGAGGTCCTGTTACCAATTGTATAAATGCACAGAACAATTATGTAAGCGATAAAGGTTTATATATATATATATATATATATATATATATATATATATATATATATATATATATATATATATATATGTCTGTGTGTGTATGTATACAGATTGACAGATGGATATATTACTGTTTTATCATCATTTGCCCTTAGGGAACTTAAACATTTTAACTCATTCTCTACTAGAGGAATTAATACAGCATTTACACTGCACAAAATTTTAGATTTTCCACGCGTGCCTTCTCTCTACAAACCTTATTTGGAACTGATGTCGCTTGCCCTTCTAACCGGCCCACTGTGCATGATGTCCAGTACCATTAAATGGACTAATAACCCTGCCGCCCAATTTGGGAGGCTTTAGACTTCTTATGTTAAATCTTACTGAGCCTTTGTTGATCTAAGCAGTGATTTATATTAGCTGCATGTGGTGGGTCGCAAACTGGCTGGATATTAGCATGACGCCAGTAACCTAATCCTGATGATTTGCTGAAAACCAGAAGGGTAACACCTAACACCTACTAGAGCGAACACCTCCGAAGGAAAAAGGGGATTCGTGGAGAAGCACTGGGCCTTGTGAAATTTCTTCTACTTCATTTAATTTTTCTCAACTGGTCAGTTAGTATTAAATTTTCATTCTGGATTCTTGTTTTTTTATTTCTTTTTTTTTTTTTTTGGCTTTATTCTCCTACTTTTTAGAATGTAACTACCTTGCCAATCTAGCATTGCCCTGAAGAAGGCCTTGAGTTAATGGCTTAAGCAGCTGTCAGCTTGGAAATGAATGAATATAGCAACATTGTAACAATTTCTATTACCTGTTTAAGAGTTCACGCTGAAAATTTGCCAAATGGCATTGGTACTTTAGATTTATATATATATATATATATATATATATATATATATATATATATATATATATATATATATATATATATATATATATATATATATATATATATATATATATATATATATATATATATATATATATATATATATATATATAGAAATAATCAACACACAATCACGTGTGGAACAGAAATAAATTTCTGACTCACGTCGGGATCGAACCCAGGTCTTTCAGGTGGAAGGCAAGGGCGTTATCCACTAGGCCATACAAGTCTAAAAGAAGTTGGAACCTGAGAGCAACTGCACCCAAGGAATTACCTGGGCAAGCTAACTGCTTGCATACCAGCGAGTTTTCCCCAACTTCCCGACTCAGCAATGACCCAATAGACAGCATTTCATTCGAATTATATATGTATATATACATATATATATACGTATATATATATATATATATATATATATATATATATATATATATATATATATATATATATATATATATATATATATATGCGCGGGAATAAATTTACACCTTTCTTCATAGCCTGGTAATTACTGTTACCTCGTTCTGATACCCTGGATGCTAGATCGAATTCCGGCCGGGCATCAGAATATCTTCGCTTTTTTCTTCATTTGGATCTAGGTTTAGCAGTGACAAACGTTTCCAAAGTGTGAAGAAATCTGGAAGTTAAGAAGTTTTGTTGGAGCTGTCTAAATAAGCAGTTCATTAACGATTCTGCAGTTAAGGTATGAATATGGCAGTAACCATTTTTTTACCAATCCTTTTCCTAAAAATGGTTTAATGTTGAAAAAATATGATATATAGACAGTTGTGATGTTCAAGTAATATGTGATTATATACTGTATGTATAACTGTAATAATGAGAAAATATTTTTGTGAATAAGAGATTAATATATAGATACATAAATAAAAAATACATATACTGTATGTGTGTGTGTGAGCGTGTATTTATCTATTTATATATGTGTGTATGTTTGTACGTGTGCAAAGACAGCGGAAACGGCATTCTCTGCAAAGGCCCCAAAGTCGTAGAGGGATGTGAAAAAGAAATTCCCATCCCTTTCTTCCCACTTTTCTGTCGAATATCATTGGGCTATTGAAATCCTTAGGGGCTGCAGTAGAAATCTCAGATTCTTTTTTGAGTTCTTCTGCGGCCCTTTTGTTTCATTTACTTGAACAGGGGCCATGAATATAAAACAAATATTCAGACGAATCCGGCTCCATTTTCTAAAATATCACCCGCTGAAAAAAAGGACAGGCACATTATGATGGAATATTGGGAACTGGAGAAAGAAGAGCACAAAAGAACTAGATATTAAAAAGAAGATAGCGTAATCATCTGTCCACTAATGTTTGATGAAATGTACTTGTTTTGTCTTGAAAAATGAAAGGTATTGTTCTTTGTGTACTTGTAAAACGATCACGAAGTTTCTGGGAGAGAGAAAAATGGATTTTGTCCAAAACAAAAAACTCTTAGAATAGTAAGATAGGTGAGGGAAATTCTTCCTCTAGGCGTCTGTCGTATGCTTCGTTCTCGATGTCTACATTTCCATGTATTAATCTGTTGACTGAGGAGATCCCGCATATTTATTTTTCTTCGTGTCTTGCTGCCAACACCTACAAAACAAATCTTACTTTCCATTGCTCCTGTACTCCGTCTTCAATATTTTTGTATTTTCAAAAGAACGGTAACTTCTTTATTTTCTGAAAATGGCTCTGTTAAACCTATTGACATGACTTTTTTCGTTTTCAGTTAATAACTGCATAGATTTTTCATGCATCGATGATCTAATTTTTCATGTGATTTTCATGGAATGAGGAAATTAAACAGTCTCATGTTATTTACCTAAGGTAAAATTTGTAGGATGAATGGTAGAGAAAATAAGGATTAAAAGAGTTTCATTCAAGACAGGATTTACTCGAAACTAATAAAAGTTTGGATGGAAATAAAGTGCTGTCCTAATTACACACCATGGCAATGAGTACGTTGTTCTTAAATGAGAAAAGCTTTTTTTGATATTATTCCTAAGATTTAATGGTGTATCATCTGTACGGTTTCACGTTTAATGCACCTTGTGAATTATAAATTCACTTTTGTTCGTTTGATTGCAGGAACATTTCGTGGAGCGCGGGACCTTGTTTCCCTAATGACATTCATTAAGGAAGTTGAAATTTCCCCATAAATGGAGCATCCTTTTTATAAAAAGGATGTTTAGGTCTCTTAGTTATTGTCCATTATGCCAATATTTCCATAATGTTTCATTGTGGAGGTATTAGCGTAATGGAATATTAATCTGTAATTTTATGAAATTATGCCATTATGATTTGAGATTGTTCCTCATCACGTTTACGGCAAGTAACCACTGTTAGGTTCACGTGGTATGGAGAGTTGATGTGGCGGACTGCATTGACTGCAGACTATACTTTTGGCTGTCGTGTCATTATCCGGGGACATTGATTGTTCATTGCCTACTTTTTAATTTTCCCATAATAGTTTCAATATATCCTCGTCATCGATATTATGGCTTCTAGTAAACACTGACCCTCGTCATCACGCATTAATGGGCTCTGCCGTAGCGGTAATAGAATGAATTACTCAAGTTTTGTCTAGTCGCCAGCTTAAATTAAGGAGTCTGTAAGAATCTCCTGGTCGTCTTCCGACGACTGTATGTCGGTTCCTCTGTCTTCTAGTCTGCATGTTTATAGTTTAGACCATAAATATGTAAGTAATGAATATTAAAGGCTCATATTTTATACATAGTCGTGCTTCATCTTGGGAGTCACTCCTTTTAAGCAAATGGATAAGCATTTAAAATTTATAAATAAATATACATATATTTATATATACATTATATATATATTTATGTGTATATATATATGTATATTATTACGGATTCAGGTTGCGCTGGTGTTTACTCTACGTTACTCATTAGGGCCTTGCAATAAAACCCTCAGAAGACTATAAACAGAAAAAGAAAAGAGCATACAATAAGTGGCAGGTCGCCAAGTGAAAATTCTTCTTCTTAACAACTTTATTTACCAAGCACAGTGGTAAATTAAAGGTGGCAGATCTCACTAAAAATGTAAATATACAATAGATCACTAAATTGGGGATTGGCACAAGTCAAGGAGTGCATAAAGGGATCATATACAAAGGTTTGTTAACTTCAGCAATGCAGTTATGTCAGCTCCGGTAGGGCAGAGTCCTCTGACAAATCAGGATGGCAGGAAAAACGTCTACATGGTAAAAAGACTCTGAAAACACTCCTGGAAGTGAAATAATTCCAGATGAGACTACTACGGAATTATCTCTCTCTTAGAATGAGTTAACACACAAGTTAAATGGATTGCGTTACTGTAATCACCCCTAGCAAGGATATTGAATGGATCTGATCACTTCTGGCAAGGTAATGGCATTACTCTCTGCACTTCTAGCAAGGAATACTCTAGCATGGATAAGTACACTGCTGCAAACAGGGACGTCATTTGGGGGGGAGGGGAGCACTTGCCCCCTCAAGACACTGATGGTTCCCCCCAAGACTTGGTTTGCCCCCTAGCCTTTGAAATAATAATAATAATAATAACACTTGTTTGCTGCTTTATTAACCCAATGCAGCTCTTATATGGCTTCAAAATGCTCCACAATGCACAAAAATTTCCAAAAATATTGTGGGTGGCTTACAGCATCCCCCCCCAGCCCCAGCTGATAGGGCTTGCTTCACTCACCACCCCACCCATACCATAAGTTCTAAATCTTTGCCCCCCCAAGAAAAATCTGAAATGATGTCACTAGTTGCAAAGTTAAAGAAAAAAGGGTTTGAAATAAATTGTGAATTGTGAGAGAGAAATATCGAGTTAGAGGAAAAGTACACTGGCTTAACTAACCCTCAAATCCCAGGACGTACCATAATTTGCTTCTTTTTGATGCTTGGATAGAAGATTCTCCAGGTGAGGTAAATCTGAACTATCTTGTGGCGACGTTCGGCTCAAAGGTCCAAGTCCTCCAAGTGTGTTGGAAATGAGTGCCTGCCGGGCACAAGGCTCAATACTCAAATGGGCAAAGTCTTCAGCTGACCAAAACAGACTATAACTGACGATCTCTGTCGACTGGCCTCTTTTAAGGCAGAGAAAGTGCTTGGGGCATGGCTTCAGGCTATGTCGCTGGCGCATACCTGGGGTTAACGAGAGAAGATCATTGCCAATAGATTGAAAAAGATAGAAGGGGGTTAACTAGGTTTAGGGCTTAGCTAAAAGGAAACAGTGATTATCACCCATCTTAACAGCTAAAGTCAAACCATTTTATGAGCGGACTCCAAGACCATTTCCAGCTCTGCCAATTCTCATTAATCCGGCTGCCTTCGCTTCACTAAGAGAAGGGAAGAAAAATGACAAACTTGGCGATCTGGCAAACTTTCTGCCACTTCTTCACTTGGGTCAGATCACTGTGACCCTTAGTCAAATCGTATAAAATGGGTCGAGATAATCTTCCGTATTCATTGTCTCGCACAGCAAGCTTCCATAAACACCATGGAGAGTTCCCCACGCCGTGTCCTTCGTCCTGAAGAACGCGAAATGGCATACAATGTGTACCAGTTTTTTTAAATGGGAAAAAGCAAATGGAGTTTCAAAGTTTGGCATCAGTCAAGCAGTCAAACGTGCCACAGATGCAACGAAGATATCAAAAACTACTTTGCATCAGATTTGTATAAAGAAACGGAAGAAGAATTTGGAGAGCTGGTTTTTAGGGAAAAGAAAAGGAAAAGATCAAAAACCGTAACAAATGTGGACGATTTCGATCGATGCATTATACGGCGAACTGTATTGGCTTTTTATGCAAGGAAAGAAATTCCGACGAAAGACAAAGTTTTACAAGTGAAGGAAAATATTGGGTTTGGTGGCTGCAAGGAATTATTTCGTAAAGTGCTGCATGAAATCAAAGGATTATAAACTTTGACCATTCAAATCTGCTTTAACAAGGGATTTAAACTACCCTTTCTCTTTATCGTAGTCTGCCCATAGATTAAAGAGGTCAAACCAGGTGTGGATTTAAATGGTCAGAAGGATCTGGCAACGTCGCAAATGGGCTCGGAGTCCGCTCATAAATTGGTTATAGTATAAGATCCTGTGCCACTCCTAATTTATACCACCTCACTCTATATACGGTGGGTCTACTTATCCCCCTACTCAATAAAAATATTTTTTGAATTATTAAAGAAACAAGCGATATGGTGGCATAGAAAACCGTGAAAATATGTTATATATATATATATATATATATATATATATATATATATATATATATATATATATATATATATATATATATATATATATATATATATATATATATATATATATGTATGTATGTATGATGAATTGTCTATCTTCAGTTTGTTTTCTTTTATATATATATATATATATATATATATATATATATATATATATATATATATATATATATATATATATATATATATATATACATATATATATAATACATATATATACATACATACCCGCATACAACGTATTCACGGGATGTTATGAACGTTTAGACCTCATAAAATAATCATATTTCTTAGCCGAAAATGAATGCTGCGGTCCTTGATTTAGATGCCATTCTCTTGGAAAATAGCTTAGCCCCCTGTCTTATAACATTTTGTCTGTAATTATGTCGGTTGAATCCAATGTTTGGCCACGGAGGATGAACACTTGCTATCACGTTTTTACTTCATTCGATATTCAGATCAGCAGGTTTAATTCGCTGTTATTCTCTCCTGCTATACTTTTGCACTACCTTTTTTCTGAGTTTTCTGTTTCTTATTCTGTATATCATTTATAGAGATAAGGTCTGCAGTTTTATACTGATTGACTCATGTGGCTTCTATATTCCGACTGACTAGATGATTTGAACAGTTTTGGGGGAGTATTGCTGCTAGTTCCGTGTGTGTGTGTTTGCGTTTATTCAGCACCTCTCTTTCTTTTAGAGTTATTTAGGTATCTGTGGTGAGGTATTCCTCCAACTCTCGTTGAGATTAACCGATCTTCAGGTAATCATCGTGCTACAGAGCAGACCTGTGTTCAGTTCCAGGATTAGGAAAGAGATATAGGCACTTTTCCCCAAATGTTCTGTGTGCTTCTTTTACCTTGATAAATGAGTTAGTCATGGACTGCTAGTCAACTGTTGTGGGTCGCTGTCTGGCTGGGAGAGAGAGAGAGAGAGAGAGAGAGAGAGAGAGAGAGAGAGAGAGAGGCTTAAGTAATCAGCACGCGGTCAGACTGTATATTACAGTGTTGTATACCTTAAAGAAAACGAGAGGGCCACAACCAGGCAATTCTCACCCCAGCCGGGGTGAAGCCATTCATCAGATTAATCATCAAATTTTCTCTCAGAAATTACCTTATGAAGCAATCCTGAAATACAAGTGGATGCTTGTCGTAAGATCAAGGTCAGAAGCCAGTTTTTAGTGAAAACTAAAGAAAACAAATTTGATCGTTCGTAATACATTGGTATTCGTTAAAGAAATACTTGGTAGCGTACTTCCACATGGTCAATCTGATAATGAAAAACGCCTGTAAAGGACACATTTTGCCTGCGTAGAAGGACGAGCATTTCGAAAACTGGGCAGGTGAAGTCTAGTTTTGTTCAGTCTCACGACATGTTTTTTATCTGTTATCTGTCTTCAGGTCGTTTTCTTTAAGTAAAAGACAGCATTCTGTTCTCTCGTTTCTATCCTAACAATTGTCAGAAATCGTGTTCATATTCCACTTGTACATGTGACCCAAACTTCTTTGAAATAAATTTTATAGGTGCATATAATCCGGATTCAAGTTAAGTTGTACTAGTGTTTGGCAAAAGCTGCTCTTTCATTTCTTTTTAATTGTTTTCCATTCGCAAGGGATTTGGTTATAGTACTTGCGAACCCCACAACGCCATCGAGATTATTTTGTCTCCAAATTTTTATTAGGACTAAACAGCCGTTGCCATGGGTAGTCCTCAGTGAGACATTTTGGACCCAGTGCCACAAAGTGACAGCTTCCTGCTCAGCAGAAATAAACTGCTGTCCAGTTATAATTGCTGAAGCTCTGTTCATCAACATCTTATCAGATTATGAAATTACAATCGTCAACGCTGCCGATTTTATGTCTTTAACGTATTTAACCTGGAAAATGAGAGAGACAGATAGACGGAGAAATATGAATTTAGTGTATGTATATGAATATTTTTCTGCAATATCCAGGAATTATTCCATTTGTCGCTGATATAATTTAAGTTCAAGTAATGATATGCATGTAAAATGTGGATACATAAATGTGGAAAGTCTTTCGATTATAAGCATTTGACATCGATTCGGTGTTGTTTCTTTTCTTGTTACTCCAGAAATGTTAAAAATAAGAAATAAGAAATAAAACTGACGGTGACTTAGATTCAAGGGTCTTGGAATTCCCGTCGAAACTCCAGCCGTAGAAGTTTTTCGACCGTGGCTGATGCAACGCTGAAGGGCAACATGTTCAAATTCTGGGATGGGGGATCAGTCTGGCTTGAGAGGGAGGGAGATGGAAGGGTGGTGATGGGGCGCTTCCCTACGTGATGCTAAGTCTTTCGGTATTATGGAAGGAAGTTATGTAAACGGCTGATGTTCCGAGGATGTGTACGTGATGTCTGCTCATCGTTATGCACAGCT
>NC_089745.1:69924152-69939152 GCF_040412425.1 Macrobrachium rosenbergii
CAAAATGGCGCAAGAGCCATATGTAGTTACGTGCCTATTAAATTCTTTTTGAAAACTTTCTTTCTGCTTCCTGAACGGTGGAAATTGCGTAATGTCTCTGGAAACAGTGAATAAGGGCAAGAGCATTGTTACGAACTACTGAAACATCGGACTTTATGCTCTGATATAAGCACAACAGTTTTTTCATCTTTTTCTCTAGACAGTTGATGTATTCCAGAGGCACGTTTGTAGGAAATTTTCCCGTTGATAGGGTCCTTATTTTGGTTTTAAATATTATACATACATATATATATTATATGTATATATAGTTTATATATATATTATATGTATATATATAGTGTATGTATATATATGTATAAATATACATATATATATATATATATATATATATATATATATATATATATATATATATATACATACATGTATCACACAGCCAATGGCTTGGAAATAAAGTCGAAACCGGCCAGGACCTACACCCGTCTCTTATTTTGTCACCTGTGGTGATGTGTGATAAAACGAATCACGTGTTAAAGTGATTATAACCTCTTCCCAGATCTGCTCTGAGGTTAATCGGTAATCCTGAGACTACATGGTTCAAAGAACGTTTCTTTCCTTCAACTGCCAAGCTTTTGAATTCTTACAGTGTGTCCATTTTCCCTAACTCTTATAGCCTTTCTCTCTTAAAAAGGCAGGCCTATAGCTTCCTTCGTGGTTAAACACCACCACCCTTTCCTTTGCTTGTTTGCTTCAGACCTGGCCTATGAAAGGGCACTAGTTGCCCATCCCATCTGCCTTAGCTTTTGGAAAAGATTGAGTAATTATTTATGTGTGAACACGCGTAAAGCATAAAATACCTCATTAATGGATTCGCATTTAAGCAAAAACAAATCTTGTATCGTGTTTGTGAAGTTACATTTTCATTTTATTTATACAATTCTTTTTGTAAGTATCATTGCGCCTGGTGAAAATGAAGAGAACGCATTTTCACTTCATTTTCACACTTACGCTTATGATGACTGTGAACGTTACTGTCAGTTATCATGAGCATATAAAACCTATTTGCAGAACACAAATCTTCAGTAATTCGTAAATGGTGAAATAGTGTACCATTGCCTGTTATACCCCGACCACAGAAATATGTCAAAGATCGATCGCCCTTTAGTTTCATTTATTCTCAGCAGACTCTCTCTCTCTCTCTCTCTCTCTCTCTCTCTCTCTCTCTCTCTCTCTCTCTCTCTCTTTGTTTTCAGTCTCATATTGATCAACAATCTGGATGAGAACATTTTCACGGAGGTGGAATGTACCATTGCTCTCTGTCTTCATTGTATGTCCCGAGTTTTTATATTGTTATTTTCTCAAAATCGACATGCCCCTAAGTTGGAGGTGCCATCACTGAGAGAAAGCAGCTGTCAGTGCCTCTTGTATCTTTCAAGGATGTGATTCATAGTTATAAATATTCAAGTCTATTTCTATCTTCCTGTTACTGTGTTTTTTAAATATGTGCATTTTTCTACAGAAACTTACTATGAGAAGTGATAGGCTTTCAGCTTGTTCCATAATAACACAAGATAATAATACATGAAACACCTATTAGCACTTTTGTACATGCAATCCTGCACTCTAGCTTTCCTTCTCAACGTATATTTGATAGATTATTCATATTGCCAGCTTCCTATTTTCGCCATCACCGCATCTCAAGGCTCCACCATTCACAACTGCAAACATGAAATGAGTACTTTAACACTTCTATGCGAGCAAGCATTGCCTCTTTTGCCTCCTTTGACCTTCTTCTGCTTACTTTAGCTATTTCTACAAACTTCTTGCTCATTTAATACACCATCAATAAGACACCTGTGCACACTTGCCATTATATGCAAATTTCATAACTAAATCTATTCTCTCGCATTCACAGTAATTCCAGTGAGGCAAACGCTAACAACCATTTAATTTTTGTTCTTGTTTTTACCGGTAGCTGTTGTTAAAATCATAATATCCTTGAAGCTGCTACTTTAGAGATCTGCGTCATAAAAAGTAACTTAATTACACTGTTTACCAGCGACGTGATCACTATGCGTAGATCCGACAGAGGGAACATTCCTTTTGCCTCCATTTACTTGGAAGAGAAGTGAATTTTCGTGACAAGAAATTCCTCGAAAAAAATTTTAGTTGTCTCTGTGATACATTTGTCACTAAGTACATTTTAAAAAAATATTCTACAAAAGAGTCGAACCTCATCATCTTATGAAGAACTATAATAATGAAGATATTTTCACCGGGAGAGGTTTATTAGTAGCTTGCTATTTTCACAGAACAGCTTTTGTTTTGCAATTAGTCAGTATCATAGAATACCGACATTATCTACATTATCGCTGTAAGAGAAATGGGAGGCAGTGGCTAGTAAAATGGTTCCTGTTTTGGGATTAGTCAAGGAAATATGGTTGACTTTGGAGTGTGTTAAGACTACAGTTTTCTTACAGTTCATCAGCGTTGAGGAAGAAAGCAATGTTTACCGTCCTTCCTCCTGTGCTTCCTTACAACATCCTAGGAGACATTTGGTTCTAGGATTTCGCTTTTTTTTTATTCAAGTGGCTTCGGAAATGGGTAGGCTATCTTGTTCGAGTGGAAACTCCAAATTTGATTGATCATGAACATTAATGAAGAATTATCAAATACCGACCGACATGAACAGTGGTTAATTGTTGTTTATGTTCATAACTTAGGCTAGAGAGAGAAATAGATACTTGTCTTGTAATTAGGCAATTTAGTTCATCACGCGGTAAAATGCTAAGTTAGTCCTAACGTAGTCTGACCTTAATCTTAAACGTGAGGGAACAATTAGGTAGTAGTCGTTTGATTAGTTAAAATGCCCAAAGGCTAAGATCACAGATGGGAGGAGGAGATATCGTGAAACTGCTAGTAACTCCAGGCAACATGAAGTGGAAAAGTTAGTTCCGAATAGATCCAAAAGGTCGATCGCTTCCCCCGAAGGAAAGAAGGATAAAGCCGGAGATGGTCGTCCTGAAGTTGAGCAGTTTCAAGTATGTACGCGAGGAAAGATGGAGTAGGCCTTTTTGGGAGATTAATAGAGGGACTGTATCTTAAAACAGCCTCCCCATCGTTTTGTTGGGAGAGAGGGACTAGTGGTAGTAGTGCATAACCTGGAGGGAATCCGATCCACAATTAGGAAAAAATAGTTTAATGATAAATTTTCATAATATGTGAGTTTCTGTAAAATTTTAGTCCTAAATTCTCTTTCAACTTACTTAGGTGTTTATAACTATGACGAAAACTTGATGCGTTTGCGTTCAGAGGCGGGAGGGGAATTAGTTTGACGCTCGTAGCTTCCCAAATGGAGGCAAGAATTTTTTTTCTTAATAAACATTCATGTAGACGGTACTGAAATATGATGGAGGAAAAGCTAAGTACGTGGAGCGATATTGAAGAAAATGGAGGAAAACGAATGCTATATTGTTATCATTCTTAATGAATTATGTTAGAAGCTGATATAACGGCATTCTCATTTAAAACGTACTAATTTCATTCTTGGTTTCTTTTCCAGTAAACCGAGAGAAAAATATCCTTACCATATGGTATGAGAAATGCGCGTGAAGTCTTCTTTGAGATATAACTTCTTTCCTCCATTGGGGTAAATAAAGAGACGAAAAGAACAGTGTTCTCCTATCAAAATAATGCTGAATGTCGCGAGTAAAGCAGATTGCTGGCTCTCCTTTAAGAGTCGACTCTTGGTCTACCCATCCCTGCCCTACCACCCGCTCTTGAGAGCTCATCTGTGCCCGTAATGTATTATGCATCGGCCTCCTTGCCTTGTTGAGGTCACCATTAATATGTGACGATGTTGCCCGATGCTGTTCAGTGGGAACGTTTCTTTTCTATATTTCCCTCACGAAATGCTGTTCTTAACTGGCGTTCGCATCACCAAAGTTTTTGCTCCCTTCATGTTTCCCCCTTTTCGAAGGAAGAATGAACATCGACTGTTTGTTTGCTTTTTATTCGTCTTTGATATCTTCATACCATATTTCATTTTATTTCTCCCAGTTCATTGTGATGGAAAACATCTTTGCCTCAGCAGATGGACTGTGACTTCTGACTAAAGGTCTTTGATAGGTAAAAAGGTAAAAAAAAAAATGGTTAGTATATCCTACAGCTTACGGATATACTGTATTACGCCATATAAACGTTCTCTTCTCTCTCTCTCTCTCTCTCTCTCTCTCTCTCTCTCTCTCTCTCTCTCTCTCTCTCTCTCTCATAATGCTCGGCAAAGAGTTGTGAAGATAACCTATAACCTCTTTCTGTAAAAGTAACAATACCCTTCTTGAAAAATTAATCGTGAGTAATTATTTCATAATTAGTTGTCTCATTACAAGCTTGAACTCTGTCTTAATAAGCATGAAATTTAGAAATTTTTTTCTGTCATAAAAAGAATAGCTGAATGGCCACCATCTTCCCGTTGTAGTCGACCCATGACCTACACACGAGTAAAAAGTAGCTCTAATACTCGAATTTCGTAGTAACGAGGAAACCGCCGTATTCTTTTGTATTATATACTATCTTAATAAGACTGCACAAAATTATTTTGGAATAGGAGTTTTGTTCTTCCAGTCATACATACACATACATCATCATCGTTGCCTCTTACGCCATTCGACACAAATAACCTCTGAGCTTTACTTCCAAAACTCTCCACTCATCTCCAGCCTCCCGTCTCATAGCTGTTATCCGAGTAGGTCCGGTTCTTTCAACTATTCTGGGGCCCAGTGGCACCTACCTGACATGGTTACGTGCTGTTTTCAAACCATTTCATCACCCGTTAATCATACATCATTATCTCCTTTACATATGGAATTTCTGCAGTATTCCTTATGGCATCTTTCCAAATCTGTCCTACTGTGTGACTCCTAACATTCATCTATGGGTAGTGGGTTAATGTGGATTTTCTTAGCAACATTCACTTCAGGGTGTGACGTCCCTGCCCACACAAGTTGGGATAGAAGAGACTCTTTAACCTTGGCAGGCAACTCTTCTAGGAGGGCACTCCGAAATCAAACCAGCGGGTAGAAGGGACCCTTTAGCCTTGGTAGGTAGCCCTTCTAAGAGAAGGTTGCTCTGAATGCAAACCTTGTTCTCCAACATTGGACTATGCCGTAGCCATTGTACTATGGCCTTCCATAGTTTTGGGTTTGAGTTCCCTTACCTGAGGGTACAATCTGGCATTTACCAATTTTTTTTCACTTTCCTTTTTTTTTTTAAAGTGTGTAGGCCAGGCTGCTGAAAATGCAAAAGTTGCTTGGTGGATTATCAGGAAAGTGCCTCCATCTTTACCTAATATTTTTCTTCTGTGCATTTTATAATTTCTAAATCCATCCTGACTGTCTTTCCCTAGTTGTGGCAAACTTGGCAGATTTTTTATTTGCCTTACAAGGTGTGCCGGCCCCATCTTGTTGACCAGTTGCTTCCGGAACTTTTTTCAGTGATATATATATATATATATATATATATATATATATATATATATATATATATATATATATATATATATATATATATACATATATAGTCATGTTTATTTTTACATTCAACAGAATTATTTTAAATAATGTAAATACCGTTGTTGTTGATAGTGTTGTTGTCTCTTGTTCTGTTGATTTTTATAATGTTACTGTTGTTATGACTATTTATCTACTAGTTTTGCTACTGATTTCATGTTGTAAATTTTAATTATTTCGGAAGGCATTGAGCTGAACCCTGCGCCTGGTACTCATTACAGTAAAAAAAAATTGCAAAGTATTTACTCAAATATTTAACCATCAACTATGATGTGATATTTTTATCTGAGACTCTTGTAAGTAGTAATGAGTCAAAGGTTGTTTTTAATCCCGGGGTTTGATGGCCCTGACTTTATTTATCGTCGTAACATCCCCATGCACAAAGTATGGCTGTGTACACCAAGTCCAGATGACCTATTTATTGTCAGAAAAATCTCGAGTGTAGTTGCCATGAGTTTCTTTGTTTTAAAATTTCCAGTAAGTTCTACAGTGTTTACGTATTTGCATTTTACCACAATCCAAATATCGACGATTCTGTATATGACTGTCTCTTGGAAAGGATTAGTATGGCTTAGTCACAGGATTCAAAATCTTCATTGTTATTTGTGGTGTAATGCAAAGCACAGCGAGTGGCTTAATTCAAATTCCACAGACCAACATGGCCGGTCTGCTCTTGAGATCTGTGTATCTTTCGATTTTGTCCAGCTAATTGAGGAACCCACTCGTATTTCTGGTAATAGATTAGACCTCATATTCACACATGTTCCAGCTATTGTCAAGTCTAAGTTCCGTGAATATTTAGCCCTTCTGATCATTGCGCCATTGAGTTGGACATATCTGTCAATCAGAATATTCCTAATGGTACCATTGGAAAAACCGGTCTGGTTGAAATCTAGCACTTGCATATATGATATACCTACTGGTACATGGGAATGCAATATATATAAATAAAAAACACAGGAAATGGGTTTTGAAGAGAAACACAATACCACTCCCAAGTAGGTAGACTGTTTTAGATTCTGGACCGATGGCAACAAATGAATTATTTATCCTGGTACCTGAATAGTCATTGCATTTACAAATGAAACATTTTTGTTCTGTTTTGTTTGGGAATCAGTGAAAACAAAATTGCAATGATGGCTTCATTGTCTTAGGTCCTAGTCACCTTTATAAGAAGAATAGTAATGTATTTTGATATTTTGAGGACAGATTGTCCTTGGAACTCTGGATTATTTCGAGACTTACTCTTTCAAGATGCTTAATGCTTGAGGCGTTTAAGTGTCCTAAACACAAATATATATATATATATATATATGTGTGTGTGTGTGTGTGTGTGTGTGTGTGTGTGTGTGTGTATATACAGTATATATATATATATATATATATATATATATATATATATATATATATATATATATATATATATATATATATATATATATATATATATATATATATATATATATATATATATAGATATAGATATACATATATACGGTATGTTATCATAGATGCAACGTAGATGAATGTCTGAGGTAGAGTTTCCTAATTCTCGAGCACGTTTAATCCTATTTTTCCTGAAGGTCGCCAGCTCAATCCACAGATAGTTTTTAAAAGTCGTTTTCAACACAGACCTGACCTGTAAAGCGCTGATAGGAAGTCTTTGCAATGACACGGATCCTATTTCCATTTGCGGATGCATCCTGAAATACGTCTCCCCGAATCTATTGAATCTCTGATTTAAAGATCCGCTATCCTTTCTCAGATGACATTTTGTGATATGAAGATTCTAATAGTGAAGATCAGGCTCGTGTGATTAATCTCCAGCGTGGTTTTGACAGCAATGGACACTGAAAAAGTTATATAGTTGATTCTTAGATTTTTTTGGATCTTTCCAAGATAGTGACCTCAAGGGTTTTCGGGGGCCGTTATCCAGGACTAATATTTCTTGGGGATCATTATCTTTATGATATTTACAGTCTTTTGTGTATGTTTTTACGGTAATCCCCAACAGGCTTGTACTGAAGACACCGCAAAGGCGGATACATATCGGGTTAAAACCCGTGGCGGGTCACTATCTAGGCAAGATCCGAGCTTTTGTGTGCTTACCTTTGCAAAGAAATGTTACGTAGGTTTATGTCGGTGTTGCCCTTATAGTGGAATCTGCAAATCTCAAATTCTTAACAAGTAAACAAGTAGATAAACTCTCTGAAAACGAGCTTGAGCCTGAGAATGGTCCTGTTTGAAAATGTTACACGGTCGTACTGAATGTGGCGTGATTAAAAAGGTGAACACTTGTACACTTTGGTCTTAACTTGTTTACTAAATTGTTTTAATACATAAAACTTAGCCATATATTTAGGGAAACCATTCGATGAGTTTTTTTTCAGAGTTTTAACAATCACTTTTTGAAAGTCACGTTTCGCTGCAAAAGATCTGGTTGTGGCTAGTCGAATAACTGAGTCCTATTACCTCTAGCTAATCACGCCCATATATTGTTTACTGTTGTTTACATTTAGTCTTTTCCACATAAGGGTTTCTTACAGACGACTTTCCATGTGCAGATCCTGAAGCACACAAAACCTTTATTGATTTAATGTTTGCATACTTTGGTTTTTTGTGGTAATTTTCTCTCTCTCTCTCTCTCTCTCTCTCTCTCTCTCTCTCTCTCTCTCTCTCTCTCTCTCTCTCTCGTTGAATCAGTAGGTACGTAATGTTTGCCAAGCTTACTTGGTTCTCTTGAAATTGGACATAGTACTGACTGTTCACTTGTGAAATGACAAAGATGACTTTCACAGGAAATGAATCCTAAAATTAACTAAATGTAAGCGAAAAAACGGTTCCCGTGTTCAAAAATTACTTTGGAAAAATTGTGAACCTCTGTCAAGCATTATTGTTGTGACAGTGTTTCGAGATAAGCCCTAATGCAGTATTTGTTATTGGAAATAAAAACTTTCGTTATTGGAATATATGTTTGTTTTCAAGAAGCAAAAATCCTTCGATACAAAAACAGCATAGCAGAAAAGTCTCTGCAAACAAAAGAACTTTAATTTGACCCGATACCGATAAATCCTGCAGAGGACAGAACAACCCGGTCAGAAAGACTGTTGACGTTATAGCAGTCGGTCTTGTCGGAAGCAAAATATTTTCCTTTCTGAAAATGCATTTTCTATTCCGGGATTTCGATAACAGTAACAGCTGTACTTCGATACTCCAATATTCCTCGCGATGATAGAAAAGATTAAAAACATGAAAATTTTAGAGAAACTGGAATCGATTACTACCTAGCAGAATCATGAGTTTTTTTTTTTTGTCTAGCTCGTTCAGAGCTTGTGCTGGATTTGAATCTGAGTGATACAGAAATATTTCAAATGTAGACTTAATACTTCAATATTCTGTATGATTTATCCTCGTCATTACCGCAGTTGTCTCATATGAAAGTATTTTGACAGTCGCTCACTGTACATGCCATGGGAACTATATACCTAAGACACGCACGTGACCTTTGCGAATGAGAAATGTCAGCGAAGGCGGTATATTATGAGAGAAATAGAAGAAAGAATAAATCTCTGAAGATCTTTTGACTCTTAAGAAAGAGACGACTGTTTATTATCAGAAAGCTTTATTTTTTCCTCTGTCGAACGTAGTTCGAAACGAAAAGATTTCAGTATTTTCGGACCCGCCAGATTTCCCCATTTTACCTTTCTTTATCACTTGTTTACGTGACATTCCTCGGCGTCCCGGCCTTTTCAGGACGATTCAAAGACGGAAGCGCTGATGAAAGTCTCTCCCTCTGTTTATTTGGTTTATTTGTTTTTCTTTCTTCCGTGCATCCTCTTTCTTTTCATTTTTGTAGTATGTACACACTTATTTTATTCCATACGCATCTTAGAATATTTTGAACCTCCATTTGGTGTTATTTCTATCTATTTTATCTATTTTAATTTTTAAACTTTTATTTTTTTTAAATTGCTTCTATTTTTATATTTATCTGTTCAATTCTTAGAGTATTTTAAACTTCCATTTTAAATGTTTTGAATGCGGAAGAACTGTGTTTATTTGGTTACAAGTTTGTGTTTCTGCAAAGGCGAAGGGGTTGATGGCTAGTCCTTCATGTTCTTGCATCACTAACTGACACTAAAGGAAAGAGTGGTCAATGACTTTAGCCTTGACTTTCTTTTAAGTCACCTCCTTTTAAGAATGACCTCTTATCTTGCATTTACGTCTACAGGGATATATATATATATATATATATATATATATATATATATATATATATATATATATATATATATATATATATATATATATATATATATATATATATATATGCACGTGTGTGTGTACATGTGTCAATGTAGCACGAATGAACATGTGCTTGAGAATATCATAAAATCCCCGTAAGAAGGTGAGTGAAGACCGGGGCTTTGAACAAGTACTGTCGTAGTTTATTCTACATTTTCAAGTTCACACTGAACTTGAAAATGTAGAATAAGCTACGAAATACTTGTTCAAAAGTCCCAGTTTCCACTCACCTTCTTACAAATTTATGATATACATATATGTGTGTATATGCATGTGTGTGTATATATATATATATTTTTTTTTTCTTTATGTGGGGTTAACTACTAGTTGGGGTCGCTATTTTTCACAATTTGATTTAGCAGTTGAATCTCCTCACTTTAATATTCAGAGCACTGGACAGAAATCATCTCTCTCTCTCTCTCTCTCTCTCTCTCTCTCTCTCTCTCTCTCTCTCTCTCTCTCTCTCTCTCTCACACACACACACACATACTTAGGCTACTTGGACTACCGTATATATATTCCACCGTAAAAAAAGAATAACAACACTTGGTGTATATAGTCGCCGTTTAAGAGAATAATTACACTTGGTGTATATACATGTTTCGTGTACCCAAACGCTACTGTCCACTCTACATATGAGGAAAAATTTGCAGGCCCTGAACAGTGCATCCTTTACTTCTTGGAATGGCAACATGGAACGTCCGCTAACCAGAGTGATGGCGAACTACTTTGATTTAACTCTCATAAAACATTCTAGGTATTATATATATATATATATATATATATATATATATATATATATATATATATATATATATATATATATATATATATATGTATACATACATATATATAAATATACATATATACTTATAGCAGGTAAATCAAGGTTGGAATTACCACTTGCAACAGTCGCTACTTAATTTTGTTTTTACACAGCACTGCTTCTGAGTTTGCTATCTTCTAATGATCTGTATGTCCCATGCATCACGTTGGTAACTGGAAAAAAAATGCATTATACGAAGTGCAACAGAGCGGTTTAGCCACGTGAGTTCTCTGCCGTTGGGATATTCAACGATACCAGAAAGTGAGGTGTAGCGCATCATCAGTTTTGGGTAACAGCCGCCCTATGACGTCATTCCACGAAGTGAGTGAAGCAGTGTTCCATATAATGCTTATTCGTCATTTTATAGGTATTTGTTATTATTCTCTTTGCCATTTCCAAATAAGGATGTGTATGTGTGTTGTATATGTGTGTGTGAGAGAGAGAGAGTGAGGTAATTTGACTCCCATATTTCACCTTTTCCACTTAAATTACAGCCGTATGACCCTTTTACAATTTGTGCTGTAACAGAGAGTAGACCCCGTTGTCATCCTACAAATGACGCCACTATGCGCTATAATGATGAAGTTTTTGGAAATGTGCTTTTAGTGAAGTGTTTTCCTCTGCATTCTGAGCAGTTTTGTGAGTGACTTATTCCAGACTTCTTCGACTCCTACCCTGTATATGGGTAGGATTTTTCAGTCTCCACTAAGTACTGTTCATACACAAAGCCTAAACCCAATAAGATAATACCTCACCCTTCACAAATTCCGGGAAAGTTTATATAACATGTTGCCGAGGCCGGAGTTTCAGAGAGGTACCATATGCCGTTGTCGCTGTTGTAACGATTTCTGTCTCCAACTTTACTTTATCTAAATAACGCTGAAGTTTCTCGCTATCGGAAAGTGGTCGCAGGCTTAGGTGGAATCCTTCGTCTCTTCATTTGGTATCCTACATGTTTTTTTATAGATCTATTGTTTCCGCAAGCCTGCAGACGTAAGCAAGCACGCACACACACACACACAACAAACACGCTCTAACAAATCAACGCGCAAAGACACTGACGTACACGAACACGTGCACAAACACGCTCACGCACACACATATATATGTATATATACTCGTATGTATGTGTGTGTGCGTGCGTTATTTGTGTGTAATAATTCCATATATATATGTGTTTGTTTTCTTTTAACGTGTTTATTCCCATTTTGTATGGGGGTAAGCGATGCCTTCTTTGATTGTGTTCATACATGTATTCATATATATATATATATATATATATATATATATATATATATATATATATATATATATATATATATATATATATATTTTTTATTTCAGCTCAGGGCAATATATTATATATATATATATATATATATATATATATATATATATATATGGAATATACAGAGTAGAGACAATGCAATACACACAATCTAGATACACGAGATGAAATGATAGAAATGATAATCGGCAATATCCACACAGTTACTGAAGTAGTAGTAAAAATAGTATTCGTAATAATGGTAATGACATTAATATTGGAAATGACAGAAAAGTATTAGCAATTATAACAATTAAAAGCAGATTGCATAGAATTAATTTCCAGCTAGGGACCATAGGTGGGTTACAGAAGTCAGGCCCAGAAGGCTAAATACGAAAAGTGAAAAAAGCAAATCTCAATAATAATAATAATAATCACAGAGTGCAGATAAAACTTAATAATTGCAAAAATAGAGGATAAGTATAGACAGAAACTCAGGCCACCCCTGTGCGAAGGAAAAAGATGACGTCATTTATGGAACAGATATATATATATATATATATATATATATATATATATATATATATATATATATATATATATATATATATATATGGAACAGATATATTTGCTTAAATCATAATGACACGTGATGTATATTTGCAGATGCAACACAAGAAAAATGAAACACTGTGTGTAAATTCTGACTAGTTTTGTCGTTAGATCTAAAACATCTTCGAGAGGACAGATACATAAGGGTAGAAATTTACAACATGCATGTGCTATAGTGATAGTACAAACGATCATGCAGATGCTACAAACCAAATACTCATAGCTGATAAATTGGAAAGAAAGAGCTAGGAGCAGTAAACTCATCAGTACCTGAGGTCAGTGCTATATATACAAATATGTTTATCTTTGTGGGTTAGTTCACGTCTTTGCTCTTGTCTAGTGTCAGTTACCTAATTAAAAATCCATACATTTTAAATAATTCATTTGAAATGAATGGATCGAGTTTATACATGCCTTGACTGGCATTCCTATTCTTACGAAAGCTTTCATTTATAAAACAGGAATCTATACTGTTTCTTTCCAGTATATTACTGAAATGAACTATCTATTTTGCCCATGCCCAACTGATTGTATGATTGCTTTCACTGACATGAACTCAAACGTCAGTACTTTCTTTGGTAAATTAAATTAACTGTCTCCGTCAGTAAAATTCGTGACGGAGGTGGTAGCCCTCCCTTTCTGAGTGCCAGAGACAGTAATGATGCTTTTAAATATAGTTTGAACAGAAAACCTACCAGTATTTCTGCCTGTGAACATTTTTATTCTGGTTAAATTAATAAAGTAAAAAACATTTTTTATGCAAGTTTTTAAAAGCATTATATATGTAGCCCTGATTACACTGGTAATGAAATGGACATGATTAGGAATACAAGCAAGAAATTCAAATATCCTGATTCTGTATTAGACTATACATTGAGAGCTACAGGTAAAACTTTTTATGATAATAACAAAGAAACTCACAACGCAAGAAACCTGCTTGTAATTCCACAAAATAATAATTTTAAAGATAATCCCTATCTACTTATTTTGGGGTTAATGTAGCATTTAAGGACAATAATACAATGAAACAAGAATTTATAAAGAACTCTCCCTGTACTAACGAATGTATATCTCAGATCCCATATAAGTCCTGTGACAACTTGTATATTGGCCAAACTGGAAAATCATTGGAAAAGAGATTAGAAAAGCATAAAAACTTTATAAGATATGGGTATTTGGTTTCTGGCCGTCTGTATAATAATTTGTACTGTGAATGTCTACCACTGGGTATATTAGATATAAAGATAGAAGCAGTCAACATTTATAGCCAGCGTTTCATTTTCCCTATGGCCAGCACTGTAAGACATTATTCTGCTTGTGTGTCTGTATTTCCGCCACGCTTACCTGAGCATCACAAACGCCACACGGTTGATAGGATTTCAGTCAAACTTCGTGCAAAGGTAGACCAATCATGTGTATACGAGCAAATATTTGAATTGTCACTGTTCTGTCTGCCTGTCCATCAGTGGACACTTGCTTTGTTTTTATTATGATCAATATACAAGGTAAAGTTATGGGTCCTAAATTCTTAGATTCTGTTCACAGCTCCTATGAATACTCACTTAACTATTTTTTCTAATACTGCTGAAAACGAGAAATTTCAGGCTCAAATTTTGTGGGCTTCATACAGCTTTAACCTTTAATCTATAACCTTTGAACCCTCCCCTGCAAAAAAACACAAAACTTATCCTCTCAAATGTCACCATGGTTAGTAACCATATGACCTAGATCATGCCACTCATACTAACGATAGCTGTCATTTAGGTCATTCAGTTTTCACACTCACTCGTTTTGGGGGGAAACCTACTGGAGTTACCTACCATTGCAAGAACTATAACTGTTGTGGGAAATGTCCAGCACTTCCACAGTTTTCTCCCCCTTTGTTAATTATTATTTTCCATGTATTTATTCTCTTTACTTATCTTCTTTCTTTCTGTTTTGTTGGTACATTGTTGCAAAATAAATCTTAGCTCCATAACTCCATGTACAGTCTGGTTAATCCTAAAGAGGAGATCCTTTAAACCCTTCTTTTATTCAGACTTGATTGTAGCCATGGACTTCCCACTGGCTTAAGTTTAGAGGTAAGTTTGGCCATCTTAGTCATCTGACTTAAGAAATATGGTAGGTGCAAGCGGTCATGACCATGGTAGTTCATGCATGTCACTCATAGGTCTAAGATGCTCCATTATCAGTCACCCAGGGAAGTCGGGGTACCAACCCCCATTGCCGTTATTTCTGTTTATGTCTCCAAATATGAACCCAGCAGGAACTTTGATCTCCCCAGCACACCTTTTTGGCATCATACTGAACTTCATACATTTGAGCCCCACCGTTAACTGCTCTGGGAGCCAGTTACAGAAGAGATCATCAACCAGCGCATTCAAAGAGGTCGTAGCAAGTCATTTACTGATTTGAAATTAATT